>NC_043700.1:62133514-62180591 GCF_006229205.1 Suricata suricatta
CCTGTTTGCTTTATTCTTGGGCTCTATCTTGGCTTTAAAATATTCCATCCAGTTGTCTTATAAACAAATATTTACCTCTGAGAGAAGGATTAGACTATACATCAAATTGACAGCACAGGGATGGATTGCAAATGAAATTATTTAGTTTTCTGGGCTAGTTTTCAGACGTTTTGTAGTGGTAGTGAAGTAAGAATTGCATTCAATATCATCAGAATGCAAGAAAACACGATCTGTTTTTTTTCTATTGAATGCAGGATGACATTCATTTATGCATTCATTTATTGAGTGTCTAGTAGGTACCAGACAATTTGCCAGGCCCAGATGATATAATGCTAAAAAGAAACAAAACAACCCAGATCCCTGCATTCATGAATTTTGAAGGAGAAGAAAATTATATAATGTAGTGCAGAAGGCCAGCATTATTTAAATTATCACATTAATGATGTATAATTACAGATGGTTGCTCTGAAACGAAGGGGAATTGACCTATGAGCATGAGTAGCTACTAAGAAATGCAATCCAGGCTTGGTGTGATGAGGAACGATACTTAAGATATATTCAATATGTGAAGATCTTTGGGTGATAAATGGAGTGGATTATCCATTATCCACACAAAAAGTGTGGAAAGGTGAATTTAAAATGGTGGAAATAGTGTACAAAAATCTTATAGTGAGAATAGACCAAGTAAGTTCAGTGTCGTTGCAGAGCAGTTCTTTGGAGGAAGAGAAAGATATGCAGAGCCTGGATTCTGTGGGCAGTTGTAGGTTATTTCAGGAATTTTGATTTTGATTTTCAGGGTAAATGAGTATAATCAAAGGTTATTAACAAAGGCAACTGCATCAGGATATTTGCTTTTGACATGTTCACTCAGGCTATTTGGTAGGGAATAATTCAAGATGTATGTGCATAAATATGGATGACTAGTAAGGGTGTGAGTGAGGCAGTTTAGGGGACAAGAGGGGTGCTGATAGCTTAACTAGGGTTGTGACTGTAGGCTGGAGAGAAGCTGATGTTTGGGACATATAGTTTCAAGGTAGAACTAACAGAATTTAAGTATGGGTTTGATCTGAAAGGTAAGGGAGATAAACCTGTCTCTTTCGTTTCTGGCTTGAGTAAATAGATGAATGGAAATCTGGGAAAGCACGATTTTATGTAGGGTTTGTATACTATGAACTGTTGTTGAAACATAAAGGTGGATCTGTTAAGTAGACTAACTGTACCAATTTGGAAATTGAGTGAGAAGAAATAAAATAAAAGTTTTCCCTGCTATTTGAGAGCGCCGAATCCTAACCACTAGACCACCAGGGACCTGCTATTTGAAAGTATAGCATTTCTATGAAAACTTTCATAAGCCAGAAAGCATAAAATGAAGAAAGAATTGCCATTAATTTATAGGAAACGTTTTTTGAGTGTTCTCAGACCCCCAAGAAACTTTCTTAGTCTTTTCGGATACCTTAGGATACATCTTGCTAACAGATACACGAAATAAATTAAGATAAAGCACGGTTGCTCACAGACACAGCTCAAAGCTCTAGTGGCTTGGTGTTGAGATGTTGAATGTAGTTAGTTGCCTGGGAAGGAGCTTGGTTGGGCCACTCTCTCTGCTTCATGTTCCCCAGTCATGCTGCTTTTTAAAGGGCTGACTCCAAAACAAACTGCCAACACTGATAAGCCTTTTCACCTTTGTGTGTGTGTGTGTGTGTGTGTGTGTGTGTGTGTGTGTGTGTGTGTTGTCTTTGGATTTCTTTTGGTTAATGAAAACAGGTACTCATGTAGGTGTTCAGTAAAAGCAAAGTGGTCTAAGGTAAATTTCAAAAACAGGAGGTAGCTGTAATGAAAACCACAGATGTTGTTGAATGCTTGGCTGGATGAATAGAGTAGGTAAGTGGCTAACAACAATATTTGATAAGCTATAATATTAAATGGTGAAGCAAAGGAGTGGGATGAACTTGCAAAATGGCTAAGAAGGAGGTTTTTTTACAGAAATTCTACAGAACTGGAAGTGAGGGGTGTCATAAACACCAAGTAAAGTGACCATTTCTTGAAAAAAATGTTATTAGATAGGGTGATAGAAATGCTTCAGTGAACTAGGTTCAGAAATTAGCTAGAATGAGATACAAACTTTCAGAAAATTCAGAAAGTAGAGGAGAAAAACAATCTTAAAAACTTGGGTAATTTGAGCATCTTTAAGGATATTTAATAACTTAGAGAGTTTAGGAAACAGTAAAATAAACAGCATGGCTAAATAATTGGTTAAGTTTTTCAAGAAGTCAGACAGACATAGAGTATGGAGTAGATAGGAGGAGAAAGAGCTCCTTTTTTTAATTTTTTTGTCACAATAGGGGCAAACATGTGTTGGTGGAAAATGATAAAACAGAATACAGTTTAATTCAAAGCATTGATTTGTTGGGGCACCTGAGGGACTTAGTTAAGCATCCAACATTGACTCAGGTCATGATATCATGGCTCAATGGTTCCAGCCCTGTGCCAGGCTCTGTGCTGACAGCTCAGAGCCTGGAGCCTGCCACACATTCTGTCTCCTTCTTTCTCTGCCCCTCCCCCATTAATATTCTATCTGTCTCTCAAAAATAAATAAAATGTTAAAAAAGTAAAAACCAAAAAAAAAAAAAACCACACATTGATTTCTTGGTTTGGAAGAGGGCTTAGAGTTTATATGATTCTAAATTTATGCTATTTTACAATTTCTTTGGTGTGTACAAAGACACAAAGCAGTGGAGACCCATACAGGTTTTAGTTTAAAGCACTTAGGAAGAAATTTTTTGAAAATATTCTTTTTGAGAGTGTTGAAAAAATTCCTTCACAACTCAATATAACTGTCTGCCTAATTATTGTTGTACCTCAGTTTATTAATAGCAAACAATAGAAAACTACCTTATCGAACTCTCAGCAATCTTTACTAGTGAATTATTTTAGTTGTTATTCATCAAATGTACTCAAAGAGGAGTTCAAGATTTATAAGTATATTGATAATTGTTCTCTATATAGATGCTTAGAAAACCAGCCATGGTTTAAAGGTTTTTTTAATTTTCATTTTCTTTCAACTTGATTTCAATTAATTTTTTCCTCAATACATTTTGATTGGCTTCTATATTTCGATGCATGCAATGTTGTGTAAAGCTGCATGAGTGAGAAATTTTTTTAAAAAAGTGTTTGTTATGATGAAGAAGATTCTAATATTTATTTGGAGAGGCTTACCTGTTATGGATTCAGTTGACAGTTACCTACAATTTTTTATTAGATCTGTGGAGATTTCTGTGCATTATTATATATTTCTTGATACATTTTTTCAGCATATAATGCATTTTCTGATTACGTGCAATGCTAATTTTCGCAGGTGAAAAGCAATAAGAATGTTTAAGTGCTGGTCAGCTGTTTTCGTTCTTGGATTCATTTTTTTGGAGTCAGAAGGAAGGCCAACCAAAGAAGCAGGATATGGCCTTAAATCCTACCAGCCTCTAACAAGATTGCGACACAAGGTACAGTCACCATTCTGAATTTGCTCACAGTGCCTACCAATTATGAACTAAACTACTAGGTGTCTGCTTTATTATTCACTCAGGAGCACTTATGTCAGTATATGCCTTCAGAATTTTAAAATATGAAATGGCAGTAATAATTTAGACATTTATAATTTGGGGAATTAAATATTTCTTGACAAAATATAGAGATGGTTTATTTTAAAAGCATTAAAATATTCATTAAGCCATAGTAATGGATTTATAAAAATAGGTAAATCTGTTAAGACCTACTCAACCGATAGTTTCTGGCATTACCATATTAGGTTGGAAGTTTTTAACTAAAACATAAGTATCATGTTTTTTAATTCATAATAAAAGTAACCAAAATGATGTCTATATCATCTGGAGATATATAGGTTGGCAAAGAATTAGTATTTGTAGAAATCATTAGACATTTTAATTTCATAAAAATCATAATGTTGTTATTTTATATTGGGCAAATACCTCACTTCCTTATGTTAAATATTTTCAAGTACAAAATAAGTTTACATTTAGATACACTATAAATTATATAGATTATATACTTATATAAAGCTAATGCTTTTATTTTAATAACAGATCATGATTCTAAAGCAATGCTTAATATAATCAAATTAAAAGGTTATAATACATTTTGGTCCTAATAGCAGATAAAAATAATAATTATGGGAGTAAAATATATTTTAAATTTTCTTATGTTACTTGTCTTAAAAGAAACCCTTCAAATAAATTTAAGTATAGTTGACCCTTGAACAACGTGGACTTGGGGGCACAGACCCCTATGTTTTGAAAATAACTTTTGACTCCCTCAAATCTTAAATATTAACAGGCTACTGATGACTGAAGCCTTACTGATAATATAAACAGTTGATTAACACAAATTTTGGATGTTATATGTATTATATGCTATATTCTCACAATAAAGTTAGCTCGAGAAAAATTTATTAAAAATTAGAAGGAAGAGAAAATTTATATTTAAACTGCTGAACTACATTTATTTTTAAAATCTTGTATAAGTGAACCCACCCAGTCCAAACCTGTGTTATATACATACATGTATATATCCATGCATACATTTTTGCTAAAATTCTTTCATAATATTAAGTGTTTTGATAAAATAGCTGTTTTACTTGGAGTTTTATGTGCCAGATCATAGGATAAGCTCTTAAAAATCATATTTTATTTAATATCCAAACATTCCTATAAAGATGTACTTGTTTAATTTTATATATGAAAAGTCAAACTTTTAAAAGCATTAAGAGATTCAATGAAAGTATACATGTATTAAATATATTAAGTGACTAGGGTAACATGAAATATAAGCTTGATAGCCAGAAAAAATAAAATAAGTAAAATATACTTCAATGTCAAAAATCATTGTTGAAATTTAGTCATGTGTAAAAGGAAATGTTTCTAGATAAATGCAGTTGGAGAATAGGACATGTTCCACAACCTTCCAATTATCCTTTGTGTCCCCTGCCCCACAGACTGTCAATTTCATCTTAGTCCAAAGTTTAGATAGAATAACTCCTTTATGAATACTCTGAAAATATTATTAATTCCATATATTGGTTTATTTTGTTACATACTAGTGAATATTTATTCTCTGCTGTTTGTCTCACCTGAATTATATGTCTTGAGGTAGGAAACTATACCTTTCTAATCTTTTCTTTGGTGCCATGAGCAGAATTGATACTGTTTAATTGACTCCATGGCAGAAAAATGGCCAGCAGAATGCATGGCTATGCGATTTTTATTGTTCTTCTGCTAAATACAATACCACAGGATTTTATGTCTCAGTGTACATTCATAAACAAACCATTTTGAATTATATTTGGATGCTGAAGATAAATTATTTTTCATGCATTGCCATCATATTTAAACCTTTAAAGTAAAGAAACAGCACAATGAGTCAAATCTGTTTTAGAAACACTAATAATCACCCCAAATGATCAAAGTTAGCTCTCAATCTTTTCCATCTCTATGGATCTTACATCTAAATAGCTAGAGATAATATATTTTTACTCTTATGTAAAAACAGAGAGGCAGAGAATGTTAGGAATACCTAACTTTCAAGAAATTTGGTACAGAGGTAAAATTAAGTTATAAAAGGCATTTCATGAGTGTGTGTGTGTGTGTGTGTGTGTGTGTGTGTAAGTGTGTATTTTGACAAGAGTAAAGAAGTATACTAGATTGTACAAGTCCTTGCCAAAACCCCACCAAGTACCTTTTACTCACTAGGAATATCCCTACCCAAACACAGAGAATATAGGTCTTTATTTCCCCCAAGACCTTGAAGATTAACTTCATTATAGTCCATTTACTTATATTTATTTATTTACTTACTTACTTACTTATTTATTTAAGTAGGCTCCAACACAGGGCTTGAACTCATGTCCCTGAGCTCAAGACCTGGGCTGAGATCAAGAGTCAGATGCTCAACTGACTGAGCCACCCAGGAGCCCTGCCTTTATTTCTATTTGAAGCAATTATTATTTGGATCCCAGAAATGCCATGCCATTTCTTTTTCCACTGATTCTCATTTCAGTTATGCTTAGATGCAATGTTAGCGGTGAGGATTTCACAAACAATAATTAAACATGGTACAGTCACAGACATTTCCTATTTCTTTTTTTAAAATATATTTTCATCCATAGAGCTTATCACAATTTGACACATATATTTAAATGACAAATTTACATAATATGTGTATGTGTGTACTATATATGTATATTTCACTTATTTATTATTTTACTGGCTTGTTCCCTTCTATATGATGTGAGCTACTATTCATCTTGCTATCCTGCAGCACTTAGAATTGTATTTGGCATAGGACCAACATTTTAAAAAATATATAGAATGAATTATTCCATCTGCTGACTAGAATAAGGCTGAAATCATATATATATATAGTTCATTATAATTAATTATTATTTTTCTATTATTTTATCATAGTAAATACAACAAAGCAATACTTAATAAAGTGTTTAAAATAAATTGTTTTAACATATATAAATTAATTTCCTATTATTTGTTATTTTTTGACCTAGAGTTTTGTTTAAATTACAAAGAATATAAATGCCTATATTTCTAATGTCTATATAGGAAATCTATAAGAAGATTTTGTTTGGTTTAGGCTCCACTGTATTGAATATATTTATTGACTAGAAAACTATAAAATAAAAAAAATAGATAAAGTCAATCTTTAGATATAATTAGCTATTTCCCACATTTTCCCAGAGAGATGTCAGTACTTTGAGTCTGAACAAATACTATATTTAAGACTCATGTTTACCAAATATTTGTATGCCAACTGTATAATGAATCCTCTTTGAGGAGCAAAAAATAAAATGTGACTTATTTGTCAGATTACATAGAAATATATTGTCAATCAAAATATAAATATATGTGGCATATTTATATCATTTATCACTATATGCACACACGAGTGATTGAAAACATATCTGTTTGTGTCTTAAGATAAAAATGAATACCACATAAATTCATCATGCTAATTATAGAAATTTTAATTATAGTCCACAGTATGCCTGAAGGAGCAAACATGTGTTTTAACTGCTGTGTTATCCAACAGACATTTACAGAACACCGAATGTAGGAATTCATTAGCTTTATTCCATATATTAGGTCATTTAATTATGAATATTCATATATAGCAAGGAATTTTATTGTTATTTCTTAGATGAGGAAACTATATTTACAAATGTATAGTAATTTTTAATGTCACACACCTAGAAGATTAGGAAAGAAGATTTAGAATTGAATACACAAAGATTAAATAATGCAGAATACACAATGAGAACTTTTTTTAGTAATTTGACCTATGTGTCATATAGTTCCTATTCTCCCCACATTCTGATCACATGGTAGGAAGGTAGGATGTTACATCCCTTTGTGGTTGGATGGGACTAGGTGTCTAGTTCTGGCCATGTGATGCATCTGGGTTGGACATTTGACTACAATTACAAAATGTTCCTAAGCTCTCTTTCCTCTAGCATTACACACAGCATCTGTTCAAGGTAGTTGTTTCTTAATCATCCCAAGTGTCTGAATAACTAGGAGGAGTAAAACACCTCTTAAAAGATAAAATGAAAGAGAAACAAAACAAAACAAAACAAAACAAAACAAAACACTTCCGTTTTAAACTACTGAGATGTGGGAGTTTTGTTACCTCAGCATGACCTTAGCCTATACTCACCAACAAAGACAGAACTAAAACTTAAACTCATTATCTCCTAATCAGAAATTCCAGGTTCCTTTGTCTGTACCATCTTGGCTTCTTACTTCATTTTCAGTCTTTGGATTTTTCTTACTCTCTTTTCTCTATTTCTTTCTTGTCTTGTCTCTACTTCTTGCTGGGTCATAATTTACCATCACAGAGTAATTTCCTATTGTATTTATAACCCTGTAACATGCATGTCCTAATATTTTAGTATATTGCCATATACTCTAATTGTCTGGTTGTAAATCCTGTTAGGAACAGTACTATACCTCAAATCCTTTTTCTTATCTATAGCACTGCTCACATTGCTGCATTGTCTGCTGCTGATGATACTCAAAGTCAGGCTTGAAGGAAGATCTTAAGAGAACAACAGGAGTGTTGAGTATACTGGTGGGGCCACTTAGAGACCTTAAAATTCTTTTATGTGGCCAGAGAATGCTATGTCCAGCCTGATTGTACAGAGCTAAATGAGTTATCCTGTCTCCTTAGGCTCCACTTGCCTATGTCAATTCTAAGACTTTCCATATTTTTCAAACCAAAAGGGAATTATGATTCTCTTACCTTCTAAATCAAAATGTTTGTCTATGAGAGTAGTTACTGTGTAAATGGGCAGAGTTGGCATAATTTAATACATCCAGAGAGTGTTTGCACCGTTGTACAGAATAATTCAAATACATCATTTGTGGGAGATGAGTTTTTTCTTTTGGTATTAAAGAGTGGTAGCTGTGGATGGGTGAGAGTAGGAGGAAAGAACTCTAGGGAAGGAGACAAACATTAAACAACACATCAAAACCATGTCTGCTTAGAGGCTGGAAACCTTCAGGCAAACCCAGGAGCATTATTTCTTGACTGAGGAAAAATTGTTCCTTTCCATCTGAAATATCTGACTGCTTGCAGCATGTTCAACGGAAGGCTCCTAAAATGTTAATATATGTTGCAGAGGTCAGAAAGCAATTGGGCACACTATATGAGAGCAACAAATGGTAGCAATGAATGGGGTAAAGGAGTACTGGTCAAATAATTAATCAAACCTTAAAGACTGCACTAACTAATATATACATCAGTCTATTTATGCCATATATATTATAGTGGCCGAATATTATTAATAAATCTCAGATTTTTTCTAGTCAAGTAAATTATGTTAGAAAAATAAGAACATTTTTGGAACATGAAATTCCAGTATTAATTGAGCTAGTTACCAGACCAGGTTAAACCAGCACATACCACAGAGAATGATACATGGGTGAGTTGAAGGGCACCATATCTATTGTATGGCCCATAAGCCTTCCTGTTCTTTGTACCAGACAAAGACTTGGTCTTTGTTATGCTGGACAGCAAGTATTCCTGCCTGCCACTGTGAATGGACATACAAACTCTTGTTTTCTAAGGTTGTAAACACACTTGCTCTTTGCTCTAGCGAGAAACATTATCTCTATGTTTCAGGGAAGTTTCTATCCAAATATCCCTGACCAGATAGTCTAGAGCAAATGGCTCTGTGTCTCTGTACATGAGGCTTCAGAAACATGAAAGGCCATGGAAGATTTTCTCCCAATGCATATGGAGAACACTTCCTTTAACAGGAAGTTAGAATTGCCATTAAGTGTATCTAAAGCCAAAATTTATTCTGTGTGTGTTTCTAAGTTGATTTGAGCACCCAGTACATAGTTATAAGTTCGTCTTACCTTTCACCTAGTTAACTGGGTTCTTTCTGGAACTCTAAGGGGAGAGAAATATTTTGCTCACCTTTGGATGTGTTGCTTGCATATTTGTTCCATCAAACCAAGGTATATTTGATAAACTGGGGGAGATTGACTTGCAGTGGATTGAATCATTCTGCGTAACAAAACTAAGTCAAGAAAAGAGTATATCTAACTTTTAAAATTCCTAAGATGAGGACCTGCTAGAGAAAATTGTCATTTTATCCCTTCAAGAATGAATTCTCAAAGCAGCACTATTATTATAGATGTGTAAGGTGGTTTGCAAAACAGGGTGCTCCTTTACACTTCTCTGACTCTACATTAAACTATTTTTGTAAAGCTTTAAAAGTAGCTATAACTTGAAAGAATAGAGCTACCTTTCGTTGAAGACTTAAAGTTTTGAAATATTAAAAATGTGATGTTTTAGCACTCTATTTAAATCTATTCACAAAGTATAACAAAGTAGGCAAATAAAGTCAAATTTATATAGTACATTAAAGCCAAGCTTGTCAGAGTTTCAGAAAACTCTACTTACGTATCAGCCTTGGGCACATTTCAAGCTTTCTACCACACCAGTATGGATTTTTAAAGTGACTTGAGTTACAGTGCTTCCTTTTATCCAATGCAATAATTTCAAAAAAATTATCCTGATAGTTAAACAACAACAAGAACAACAAAAATGGTTCTATCCATTTTCTGAACATTGATTCATTTACTGATCAACAAATACAAACTATTAGGACCTAGGTACAATGAAATGAGTTTGTCATTAATGTTCATTTTCTTTAGATTGACTTCCAAAGTGTTCTTATCTCTGGATCTAGTTGTATTTTTCCACCATTTCTGTGGTAAGAAGAGTGTTACATCATATTAATTTGATAGAAAAACCAACTATTAACATCCCCATATTTTCTGCTAATTAAGCATTATGCTATCTTACATTTAAAAAAAATATAGGTATGTTGTTGATAACAGGGTTCAATGTGGATACACTATGCTGTAGATGTAGGAAAGAGGATTGTGAGTTAACAGATAATGAGTTAAAGGTTATGATTGAGGTAGAAATGCCTTTATCTAATCATTAATATTAATATATTGTGAACTAGCATTTGCATTCAGTACTTCAATGTGTGAATTAATTATAAGTTGTTTTGTACATCTTCAATTATTAAAATTCTATTGTGAATTCAATTACCACACCTCTGTATTATAAATGAGAGGAAATATCCTGATTTACGAGCTTGATATTCAACACATTTAAAAGATAAACACCCTATGGTATATGAACCACAAATGAGTGTATGGTATTACTTTTAAGTACTATTACTCACTGCTTATTTCAAGCATCAGTTCCCTATGTATGAGCTGAGAGATATTTTTAGAGCCACAAGATAGTAAAAAATATTCAATCAATTTAAAATATAAAGCTGAGGACCTGAGAGGCAAAGTTCTCTGTTAATTACACAAGTGGGTGTTACTTAGCTAAGATTAAAATCCAGATTTCCGAACTTGCAAAACAGCTTTCTTTCCCTTTAACCCACTACCCCCTTAATTAACATGTTTCAAGTCCAGCTTTTTATCAGCAAAAACATGCATTCACTCATCATATCAACAAGTATTTATTAAGTAGCTGCTGAGCAAAATGATTCAAATTAAGTTCTTAAATACACATGTTGGTTTGCCTGTGATTATTGGTGAAGTAAACTTTTCAAATGAATGGATTGAAAATACAATAAAAGACCTTATTTAATAAATAGCAAGGGAACTGGCCCTCCGGGACAAGCCAGTGCCAAGTTTGCTTCATAGAGACTAGTTTACAGGAAAATAAATGGGGTGATTTTGCATATTTGCTGGGCTAGGAATTAGAAAAAACATGCTTAGTTAAATTGTTGAACTACTTGAAAGTGATTGTGAGTTTACCAGTTGTGTGGGTTAAACAAACAGCCCATTCGGAGTAGGGCTGTCACTCATTACACTAACAATTGGTAGAAATAGCCAACAAAAAAAAGCCAACCACAAAAAAAATCTGTATTGTAAACATGCTGTCAGGAGCTCCTGGGTGGCTCAGTTGGTTAACTGTTGGACTTCAGCTCAGGTCATGATCTCATGGTTTCTGGGTTCGAGCCCTGCTTTGGGCTCTGTGCTGACAGCTCAGAGCCTGGAGCCTACTTTGGATTCTGTGTCTCCCTCTCTCTCTACCCCTCCCCTGCTCATGCTCTGTCTCTCTCTTTCTCAAAAATTAATAACAAACATTAAAAACATGTAAATATTCTGTCAGAAGTTTGCTTACATCTGCTATCAGAAATCCTGCAAGGTGGTTTTGTTTTCTCCTGAGGTAGGGGCCTGATCGTTTTTCTTATTTTTTTAACAGGTTTTTTAAAAATTTATTTTTTTCCAAAATAATTCATTTTTAAAAAATTTTTTATTCGAGTAGAGTTGACACACAATGTTATATTACTTTCAGTTGTGCAGCACAGTGATTCAGCAACTGTATATGCTATGCTCACTACTATTTTTAGAGCAGCTTTAGGTTAACAACCAGAGTGAGCCCAGAGTTCTGAGTTCCCATATCCTTTATGGTCCCACACCTGCACCCTTCTTCCACTATCAACTTTCTGCTGGGTATTTTGCCAATTAGGTTTATATAAATCTTTTATAAAGACCTCACAAAAACAAGTGTTCTGACAGATACTGTAAACAAATGCAACATAAGCTTTTAAAATATATTATTTGAAGTGATATAAATACTTCTAATTGTGTAAAGGTTCAGAAAATTTTTGTATCCCTTCTATTTTATTTCTCTCAAATTTTGGAATTAAATTTTAAATATACAGCAAATTTGAATAAGCTTTACAGTGAATATTCATGTAACCAAGACCTAGATAAATATTTTATTATGCTTGGTTTTCACTGATATATGTATATGTTTGTGCGTATCTCCATCCCTCTTTTCATTTGTTAATCTACCTTACTTTTTATTTATTTCAAATTATAGACAGTAAACTTTTCTTTCTTAGATACTTTAGAACACATCATTTATTAGAGTTAAATATTTATCTAGAGATTATTTTTCTTTGGAGATACATTTTATACATAATGGAGAGGCCCAATCTTATGTCTTTATTCTTTGAATTTTGACAAATGTGTGCGCATCTGCAATAAACATCAGAATACATGGGGCGCCTGGGTGGTTCAATCAGCAGAGCATTGGCTCAGGTCATTATCTCCCATTCGTTGGTTCGAGCCCCGTATCAGGCTCTCTCCTGTAAGCACAGAGCCCCCCTTCAAATCTTCTGTTTCCCTTTCTCTCTGCCCCTCCCTCACTCTCTCTGTGTCTCTCAAAAATAAACATCTAAAAAATTCAAAATACAACTGTATCAAGGTGTTAAAAACCATGCCCCCAAAAAAGTTGCCTCATGTCTTTCCCCTGTGAATCTCTGCTGCCCTCATTCATGCTGAAGCCACAAGTGTTCTCATATTATTCACCATCGTACAGTCTTATCTGTTTGAAAATTTCTTGTAAATGGGATCATACCATATATGCAGATTTGTATATTTGTTTTACTCAAAATAATGTTACTGAAATTCATTTATGTTATTGACTCTTAATAGTTTATTCCTTTTATTGCTGAGTAATATTTTACCATATTAATATATCACAGTGTTTAATTTTTTTAAATCTATTTCCTGTTGATGGAAACCTGGTTGTGAGTTTGAACATTCTTGTATAAGTCTTTTTGGTTCTATATTTTCATTTTTCTTGGGCTAATAGTTAATAATTATTAGCAGTGGATTGCTAGTTTGTACACTAGTTTTCCTTTAAAAAGAAACCACCAGAACTTCTAATGATACATAATTTTATATTCTCAATAGTAATGTGTACAATTTCCAGTGACTCTACATTCAAGGCAACTTTTGCTGTTCTCTTTTCTTAATTTTTGTTTTAGTCATTCTGAGCATGGAATTTATTGTAGTTTTAATATTTTTTGATGACTGTTTGTGACACTGAGAATTTTTTCATTTGTGTACTGACTATTCATAAATTTTGTTTTGTGAAGTGTCCAAAAATTTTTGTCCATTTTTTGTAATATTATTTTATTTTCAGTTGTTGAAGTATTTTACATTCCCTCAATACTCTAAAGAATATATAATTGTTTTATCAAAATATTTATATCACTGTAAAATTTAAAAAAAAAATTTTAAATTTATATTTGAGAGACAGAGAGAGACAGTGCGAGCAGAGGAGGGTCAAAGAGAGAGGGAGATACAGAATTTGAAGCAGGCTCCAGGCTCTGAGCTAGCTGTCAGCACAGAGCCCAACATGGGGCTCAAACCCACAAACCATGAGATCATGACCTAAGCCGAAGCTGGACACTTAACCAACTGAGCCACCTAGGCGCTCCTATCATTGTAAAATTTTAAACTAGATAGAGCTTCTATTAGAGTCTCTAGTATGATTTCATAAAAAAACAATGTGAAGACAGTAAACAGAGTCTACCTTTAGATAGGTTTATATCTATGTATATTTAGAATTATATATACTATATAATTATATAGAAATGTATAACATATGATAATATATATAATTCAAAATATCATATTTATTTTGCTCATGTTTCATTGTTAACGAATTTAGGAATTCATCAACTGCAGTTGGTTTATGAGCCACTAAAGTTAATCAGTCACACCCAATTTAAGATCTGAAATAGTATTTCCCTAGTATGTCATCTCTATAACTCACTTCTGTGAGATTAACGATATGCAAACCAGAAATGGCAGAAATAACACTGATGAGAAGGAATTAAAACTCCAGTTAGGAAAAGAAAAAAAAATAAAAGGACATATAACTATTGTAATGAGAAAATATCTCTTGCTTTATCACATTCTATTAGAATTTTAACAAGTCTAAAAACTGAAGTTTCATTTCATCTTTGAAAAATAAGAAAGTAAAAGATATTTAATCCTACTGTGTTCTATGTTCCTGTCACTACCATAGTTATGTAGCAAGTGTTGATATAGTGTCAATGATATATCACTAATTGTATCAATTCTGTTTCACTAATTGAATATTTTGGACTTTAAAAATTTTCTATTTATTCTTTAAATTTATTTAAGGTTTATAGATATTTAAGAAGTATATATGAATAAATTTTATAATTATTAATTTTCAACTTCTATTTAAATTACCATTAGTTAATTTCAGGTGTACAATACAGTCATTCAACAATTTTATACACACCTAGTGCTCATCACAGCAAGTGCATTCCTTAATCCCCGTCACCAATTTAACCCATCCCATCACCCACCTCACCTCTGGTAACCATTAGTTTGTTCTCTATAGTTAAGAGTCTTTAGATTGCCTCTCTTTTTTACCCCTTTGCTCATTTGTTTTGTTTCTTAGATTCCACATGAGTGAAATCATATGGTATTTGTCTTTCTCTGACTTATTTCACTTAGCATATATTCTCAATCTCTCTCTCTCTCTCCCTCTCTCTCTCTCTCTCTCTCTCTCTCTCTCTCCCTCTCTCTCTCTCTCTCTCTCTCTTTCTCTCTCTCTCTCACCTCTTCTTTATATATTCATCAGATGGACACGGGCTTTTTTCATAATTTTTTATTGTAGATAATAGTGCCATAAACATCAAGGTGCTTGTATCCATTTGAATTAGTAGTTTTGTATTCTTTGGGTAAATACTTAGTAGTGATTTACTAGATGGTAGGCTAGTTCTATTGTTAACTTTTTGAAGAACCTCCATACTGTTTTCCAGAGTGGCTGCACCAGTTTGCATTCTCACCAGCAGTTTAAGGTGGTTCCCCTTTCCCCACATCTCCAACACCTATTGTTTCTTCTGTTCTTCATTTTAGCCATTCTGACAGTTGTGAGATGATACCTCCCTGCAGTTTTGATTTGCTTTTCCCTGATTATGAGTGATGTTGAACACTTTTTCTCATGTTTGTTTGCCATCTGTATGTCCTCTTTGGGGAAAAAATGTCCATTCATGTCTTCTGCCCATTTTTTATTGTATTATTTGTTTTATGGGGGGGTGTTGAGTTTTATAAGTTCTTTATATATTTTGAGTGCTAACCCTTCATCAAATACGTCATTTGCAAATGTTTTCTTCCATTCTATAGGTTGTCTTTTAGTTTTGTTGAGTGATTTCTTCACTGTCCAAAAGATTTTTATTTTTATAATATCCCAATAATTTACTTTTGCTTTTGTTTCCCTTGCTTCAGGAGACATATCTATAAAGAAGTTGATATGGTCAGTGTCAAAGAGGTTACTGCCTATGTTCTCCTCTAGGATTTTTATTGTTTCAGGTGTCATGCATAGATCTTTAAATCCATTTTGTAATATATATTTTAAATGCTTTTATTTATTTTTGAAAAAGAGAGAGTGAATGGAAGAGGGGTGGGGATTACAGAGGATCTGAAGCAGACTCTGTGCTAAACAGCAGAGAGCCCAATGAGGGCTTGAAGTAACCAACTGTGAGATCATGACCAAGTCGTTGGATGCTTGACAGACTGAGCCTGTTAGGTTCCCCCAACTCCATTTTGAATTTATTTTTGTATATGGTGTAAAAAAAATGCTCCAGTTTATTTCTTTTGCATGTTGCTGTCCAATTTCCCAACCTGATTTGCTAAAGACACTGTCTTTTTCTCGTTGGAAATCCTTCCCTTCTTTGTCAAAGATTAATGGATCAGACAGTTTGGGTTCATGCCTAGGTTTTCTATTTTGTTCCATTGATCTATATTTCTGTTTTTGTGCCAGTACCATTTGATTTTGATCACTACAGCTTTGTAATACAACTTGAAGTCTGGAATTGTGGAAGATGGAAATTGTGGAGGATGGAATTGTGGAGGATGTGGAGGCTGAAAGATGATGATGCCTTCAGCTTTGCTTTTCTTTTTCAAGGTTGCTGTGGCTATTTGGAGTCTTTTGTGGTTCCATACAAATTTTAGGATTATTTGTTCTAGCTCTGTGAAAAATTTTGTTGGTGTTTTGATAGAGATTGCATTAAATGTGTACATTGCTTTGAGTAGTTTAGACGTTTTAACAATATGTGTTCTTCCAGTCAATGAGATAGAATAGCTTTCCATTTCTTTGTGTCCTCTTAAATTTTCTTCATCAGTATTTTACAGTTTCCAGAGTACAGGTCTTTCACCTCGTTGGTAAGGCTATTCCTGGGTATCTTATTGTCTTTGGTACAATTGAAAATGAGAATAATTCCTTATTTTCTCTTTCTGCTGCTTCATTATTGGTATATAGGAATCTATGAATTTCTGTACATTGATTTTTATCCTGTCATTTTATTGTGTTTGTCAGTTCTAGCAGCTTTTTTTGGTGTATTTTTTCTGGTTTTCTATAAAGAATATCATACCATCTGCAAATAGTGAGCTGGACTTCCTCTTTTTATTTCTTTTTATTTTCTGAATTTTATAACTCTTATTAAGCCTATTTATGTTTAAGCAATATTATATTGAAAAAAAAAGACTACATTGCTTGTCCACTGAACTATTTATTTCCCTTGAATGAAGAACATGTTTTAATCAAGTATTAGAGATACTAAGGGAAACAGCATGTAGACATATTGGAATGCCTATCCCAGATTTCTAGTTTCCATTCCATTTTATGCTTAGGTTACAGTTTCATGGATGTGACCAGGAAATAATACATGAAAATGAAAGGCAAACACCAAGCTGAGCAGAAAAGCCTCTTTATTGTAGTTCCATTTCACCTAGAGCATTTCTGATTTTTTTTTTAATTTTGAGCTATAATAAGTTTCATTTGGATAAAATTTGTTGCTTAATAAAAATTAAATATAGAAATGGATGGTTTCAATTACTTAGTGATTTTGTGAACTGTGGTTTCAAATGATTTAGCTATTTCCAGAACTCAAATTTGTCCACAGAGATAGATGAGTGGAAACCAAATATAGCTTTAAAAAAAATTGAAGACAACTTTGTCTTTTCCAGAAGATAAAATTAAATATTTAAAAAAATATTTGTATTTATTTACACACTCATTTCAAAGGCATCATTGAAAGTGAAAATTGAGATGTATCTTATTTGTCTACAAGTCTAATATCTTCAATTTGCTAGTCAGGTGTAGGTCTTAACTGTTAGGTGCCCAACTTTCTTAAATCAGGTAGTGATAGATTTGCAATAACACTCTAATCTCCTAACCAAGGGGGAGATTAGAGATTGTACCCATTAGAACATTTTCTGATGTATTTGTTTAAAAAGCAATCACCATAATTATACACATGCAGCATATATGTGTGTTATATGTACAAATATAACCAGCACAAGCATGTTTTTACCAATTGTACTAGGTTTTCAGCTTTTAAAACTTACTCTTCAAAACTTGATATGACAAATAACTATGTATTGTCAAAAAAAAAAGATAGAAACAACCTTTATCTCCCTATAGATTCTTAGCCATTATTTCAGTCCATTATTATACTAAAAAGCAGGTTCAATAAGACATAAATAGAATTGGTCTGGTGCTATAGTTCAAATCCTGTTGTTGCATCTAGTGTTCCTTTTTTTGGAATACTGTTCCCTAAGATCTTATGATTTTTCCTTTTGATTGATATAATAAAGTCGCTTATTCGCCTCCCAGAAGTCTGTGTTCATTGCCCCTGAGAACATTATTTCTGTGAAATGTTCTGCTGAAAATGGATTCTAATGACCAAGTCATTTGGAGAAAACTGCAGAGTGTGCTTCTGTGGAAATCCACAATGCACAAGAGCATATTCAAGTCTGAGAAATATTCTAAACTTTGCTTAACCTAGAATTTCCCAACTAAATGGACTATAGAAAATTTTGAACACCTTCTGGTATGCTAGGAAACACAATTTGGGGAACTATGCTCTAGTGGCTTTAGAATTAATTGCTGCTATACACACCAACTGTCTTTGACTTCTCTTGAAATAACCATATTGAAGTTCTGGCTTACCATCCTTTGATGATTACAAACAATAAAATATTATAAGTTCATTTTTGCTTTTTTATATCAGTCTCTATTTTACGTTTTTATCTAGAAATAATGTTGATGTTATAGTATAAAAGTTATGATACATGTATCTTTTCAAATATGTGTTTTTATTTTTCTTAAATCACATGCTAAGTATAATCACCATTCTTCAAAATATTTTCATTAGCCTCTAGGCTGTATTATTAAATAAAAAATCAAAGTATGCCTGTCTTTAAAATTTTAATTGAAATAATATAGATACAGTGAAGCAGGTAAATCATCACTGTAAATTTAAATACATTTTTACATATGTACACTTTTGCAGTGCCTCCACTTAGATTATGATACAAAATAGTTTTTGCAATCCAGAAGTTTCATTTTTGTCCATTTGAATCAATTCCATTTTCTGAAAGTAACCACTATTCCAGATTTGGGGCCATAAATTAGTATTCCTTTTGAATTTCATATGTAAATGGCATCCTGATGCAAGTATCCTTTTGTGTATGGCTTGTTTATTTTGCTAAACACTATGTGATGTTTGTCTATATTGATGAATGTAACAGAAGTGTATTGTTTTTAGTACTCTATAGAGCCTTGTTACACAAAGTTCACAATATGTTATGCATTCTGTTTTTGATAGGTATTTGAATTCTCCTAGTTTGGGGCTATTATGACATTCTGAGTATGCTTTTTGTTGGACATATGCATTTATACCACTTGAAGTATAATTATAAGGTCATGGGGTCGGCACATATTTAGCTTTAATAGATAATGCCAAAGAGTGTTCCAAAGTGTTTGCTCCAGCATATTTGTTTTGTAAAGTATTTCAGAATGACTTAATTATTTTAATTCTAGATCTTTCTTTTGTCTACCTAGATGGAAAAAATGAGATGTGAGCAGATGTTATATTATTGCTGCTGCTGACTAATGGATGAGCAAAACAATTACAGGATGATTAAGTGACTGAATATTCAGCTTTTTAGAAAAAAAGTAATAAAACTGAGCCTCCACAATTCTTACTAAGTCCATTTTTGAAAGTTTAATATAATGTGAATTAGTATGCAATATCTGACTTAGAAAAACCATTCTTCTTTTATGAAGTTACCCTAATTGTAAACAAAACACAGAACTATAAGTTTAAATTTTTCGTAAAGATTTTTACCCTTTTACACATGTGAAGAAACTTAATGATCATCAATTTAAGATTCTTATAGCTTTTGTACATAGTATAAACACCAAAGTTCCCAATATCTATTTATTTAATAGAAAATGGTCTCTCAGGTATAGCATTTTATTCTTATACTCTTTAAAATAAGTCATTTCAAGCAGTTTCCATCTCTCTTAAATCCCCAGTAGGATTGACTTCAACATTATATTTTTGTAGTGTCTGCTGATAAGTAGTAAAGTAAGATTTTATTATATAAAAGAGACTTTGTGTCCCTTCAACAGTATTTGCCACTGGAAAGCATTAGACTATATGTGAGAAGTTTGCAATTTCTCAACAGACATTTGACCTGTTACCCAGTAGTTCTTAGGCTAGTCCAAATTCTCCTGAATTGAAAATTAGCTTAGAATCTGAGAATAGTAAAGCATTTCAAAAATCAACAAATAAAATAAGTAAGCATAAAAAGAACAAAAAAGAGAGCACAACCATCTTTTGATGGTTTTCTTTTTTTTCTATTTTTAATGCTTATTTATTTTTGAGAGAGAGAGATAGGCAGAGTCGAGCAGGGGAGCAACAGAGAGAGGGAGATACAGAATCTGAAGCAGCTGTCAGCATAGAGCCTGATATGGGGCTCAAACTCATGAAATGTGAGATCATGACCTCAGCTGAAGTCAGACACTTAACGTGACCAAGCTACCAAGGAGCCCCTTTGGTGGATTTCATTTGGAGTTTGGAACACCAAATTCATATTACACTGTCAGGCTTTCCCACTGGCACCACAAGTTTAATTCAACATTGAATGCTGCTTGATATTTATTTTATTAAACTCTTATTTTCTTACAATAGTATTGATATTAATTATAGGGACTTGCTGAACCTAGTTTATGGAAATTGTCTAAGCTTGTAACATATAAGCTCTTATACCACTGGAAGACATAAGCTCAGGCATCTTTTGAATTAGGTAACAACTGGTAGAATTAGTTGGTTTCTAAATGAAGCTAACGTAGCTTAGTGATAATGATAAGTTTTTACTTGTCATTAGGAAAATAGTTGTCAATTCAGGTTGATATAATTAAAATCCCATAGACTGAGTTGCTTCAGGGACATTTATTTATCACAGTACTGACAGTCGGGAAGTCAAACACCCAAGTGCCAGTAGACATGGTGTCTGGTGTCTTACCAGTTTATAGACAAGTGTTCTTATGCTATCATCACACAGCCTAGAGAGAAATAGAGGAAGCAAACTCATGTTTCTTCAAAAAAAGTGCCGATCCCATTTATGAAGCCTCCATCTTCATTACCTAATTACCACCCATATCCTGCACCTCCAAATACCATTAAATTGGTATGAATTTGGAGGAAGGACACAAATATTCAGTCCATAGCAATGATCTGAAAATTACTTACTGCCATTGTTGTGCTTTTGCTGTTATCAGGCGTGTAAGCCACCTAAAATAAAATTCTGGCAACAAAATGATCATCTGTTGTGAATTCTACCTGTTATCAGTTTAAAATGATAACCAACACTATCGACTCTTAACAGAAAACTTATATTTAGCATCCTTATGTGAAACATTACAGAAACCTAAGGAAGAAGATTGTGTATTTCTGTCATATTTATTTCTTTTTAACAATCTAAGACTATTTCAAGAAAGCAATTACAGGTATAGCCCAGTTTTAAGGGCCTCTAAAGCAGTGGTTATCTGTATATTAGAATCATTTAGGAGCATATTAACATGCAGACGTTTGGTCTGTTTCCTTAGGAAATTAAATCAGAGCTTCTGGGATTAAGTCCCAGACATGGATGTTTATAAAGTTTCCTAGATAATTCTAAGGTGCAGTCAGGGTAGACCACCACTGGGCTAATGACTAGAATTCTGTATCAAAGAGTTGAATGTCAAAAAGTTCCACATATTCTTATTATGCATCATATAAGATATATATTATATAAGATAGATAAAATATGTCATAAGAGAATATATGAGTGAGAACATAGAATTCTTATAAAAGGAGAATATATGTGAAGAAAAGAATATATAGAGAGAGGGAAAGGATATAGAATTGTATGGTACATATAAGATTTTCAATATTTCTAATTTAAAAATATACATAATATATTTTGCATAAAATATTCACATATGTACTGAAATATGCATTATTTATTATATATGAATATATATGTGAATACATAGAACATAAACACTAAAGAAAAATGGTGTTATATAAAAGGAAACCCATTTTGGTGAAAATTTTGTACTGCTTGTGAGTATTTTTTTACTGCTGTGGTTGTGGAAGGACCAAAGAAAATAATGCCACAACATTAAGCAGTGGAAAGCTGACTATAATATGTACATGATATTAGCAGAGGAAAACCAAACCTATAATCTGTCAAGCCACAAAAAGGCCTGGGAGAATGAATCCCAAACAAATGAGAACAGAACTTCCAGAGGGAATGTTTGGATCATCCCGTTAATAAACATCCCTTTAATTGCAAGGTTGGCTAGGGAAAAATAATGCCAGCTTATGGTAAAAGAAATCCCGAAAGTAGATAATGCTTTTGTTTAAGATATGTTAGTTCTTTTTGCAGTTAAGAAAATACATTTGGTTTAAGCCACAACTGATAGCAGCTGAAGATTATGAAACACAATGATTATTAGGCTTAGATATTTAAAATCTTCCAATACTTTTATTTAAGTATGTATTAGTGTGGAGGTTTGAACAGTATATTCAATGAGATACAATTCACTTACACATTCAATGAGGTAAGGTATTAAACAAAAATATTTAGGTAACTTCAGAGTGTAATGGAAGTGCATAAAATGGTTATTTGACTTGATTTTAAGGGGTGGCATAAATGAAGACACAACTTAGGTCAAACTTCAAAGAAAAAATGTTGATGTTACTTGATAAAAAGGAAGGATAAGTGTTCTGAGCAGGTGGAAAGATATTTATTCAAAAACCATGAGAATGGGTTCAGTGTTTTCCAAAATTAAGTACTTGGCATAAGGAAATGACTCACTTTTAAAAGATGAGGAGCATTGGGACACTTGGGTGGCTCAGTTGGTTACTGACTCTTGGTTTCTGATCAGATATGATCTCACAGTTCGTGAGTTCAAGCCCTGAGATGGGCTCTCTGCTGACAAACAAAGCCTGCTTGGGATTCTCCGTCTCTCTGTCTCTCTCTGTCTCTCTCTGTCCCTTCCCTGTTCTTTCTCTTGGTGTCTCTTTCAAAATAAATAAATAAATAAACTTAAAAAATAATATAACAAAAGAGATAAAGAGCAGAGAGATGATGAAAGTTACTATATATAAGTTACTATATAAACTTGAATTTTATCATATGGTTGATAAGGAGCCAATGGAAACGGTTTAAGAGGAAGGAATAATATAAGGTTAGTAATTTTATGTATCTTGATGGTTAAATGTATCTTGCTAATTTTTAGTGTAACATAATTTTGTAAAGAAGCTAATTTTTATCATGCTTCAGTTTTATCAGACTTTGGAAAGGCTGACCATTCTGCACAATAATCTGGAACTCAAACTGCACTGTTGGGTAGATAGAGAAGCTTAACCTGCTTGAAAGTTGACAGTAATACTACAAACCCAATTCCTTAAAAAAGTTCAGAAAGTGTGGTCTCAGAATCAACCCAGTCAACATCCCTAGGGAACTTGTTAGAAATGCGAAATCTCAGATCCCACCAGGATCAACCTTCCTGGTAATTCTGACTCATGATAAAATTTGAGAACTACTGCCTAAAGGCAAAGGCATAACTCAAAATGTAGCAGTTTTCTTCACATGAGGATTTTGACGGAACAGGGTAATTTCCTTTTCCCAACATTCAATAAAAATTTCTAATAGTATCTGAGAATTTAAATCATAATTCTTCCTTCTCTTAACATAAGATAGTTGAGTACCTTATATTGTGTCTTTTGGATATCTTAAAAATCTAGTTTACTATATAAACCATCTAGTTTATCGCTTTCTAGATTGAATATTCTCAATTATGCCTGTTAAATAGTCTTCTGCTTATACTCAGTTACTCTGAGTAACTCAAAACCACCTCCAACTGGGCGAAGCTCCTCATTGCAACTTTGAAAACTTGCTAGCTTGAACTGAAATCTATCTCCTTGTAGCTTTCAATTACTGGTGCTAATTTAGCTCTGCACATTTTTCATAAAATATCTAATATCCTCTCCACAGAGATGCCCTGTGAAATATCTGAACATGGCTGTCATATCACCTGAAATGCTCTATTCCTTAAGCTAAAAGTCTCTGGTTCTATGAACCTTTTTTCATATAACTTTGGCTTCAAGTTCTGGTTTTCTTAAGTCGGCTGACTGTGGCTCATTTTTTTTCCCTTCCCCATGAAATGCCTGAAATAAAACTCAGTTCTTTCAACTACAACTTCCTTCTGGATATGACATCTGTATCAAGGTACTAAGTTATTAATAGCAAAGTAGTTGTTTCTTTTCCTTTATTTAATATCTTATTAAAGAGCGTCTACATTAGGTATTCTAGAATCTATAATCTAAAATCTAATTTTGTGTTTTGTTTTTCCATGGATTTTGCTTGAGGGTGAAATGTTTTTTCCTACCATGTGATTAAGTCACAGTATTTTATTATGAATTTGGTGGACTCTATATGTTGAGAGTTAAGCTGGTGTTTTTTCTTTTTTTATTATTATGGATCAAAATTTCTGTTTCATACTATTTTTTCTACTTAGATCTGTTTTATTCTCAAATCAATATATCATTTTGTATATATCTATCTAAGACATTACTACAATGGTGAAAACATTGATTCAGCTATTGATATTGAAGATGTGAATAATTATTCAAATAGATGCAAGGCACTGATTTTTTCTAGAATAAACCTGTATAATTCAGCATTCCATAATGACACTATAAAAATGCATTCATTACTTTACTGAAATGAAAATCTACTGGTATACATTTTTTTGATAAGGGAAATAAATGGAATTAAAATTTGCATATGGTGACTTACCCATTCTGCTTTCTGTAGAGTCTCAGTTTATAGGTATCCAACATGTCATTCAATAATTGCTTTTAAAAAATTTGTTTCGACCTAAATTTAAACTTTTCTTTCTGTGATTTGATAAATCTGTATTTTGTTCTGTTTTGGTTTTGAAAGGGAGGGAATAGAAAGGATGGAATTTGTTTAGACCATAAAGTTTAAACTTTACTGAGATATTAGCTTTTATAATCCTCTTAGTATTATTCCTGGGATTTTACCCCTTATGAATATTTTTCTAAGATTTCTTCCTCTTGATTGAACACAAAACAAAGCCAAAATCAAATTGAAGACTTTTTTTCTTTCTGCATAACAGCCATGACAAAACAACAGACCTGTTATTTGCTTGATTTTCCCCAAATACAAGCAAAATTATAAACCAGTAAATAGCCAAACAGGTTTTTCTCAACTTTGGTTTGATTAATTAGAGTAATCTTATATATTGTACTATTAGAAGTTATTATTGAAGTGTATCATTTGGGTAGATTTGAATTGCTTTTTATAAGTCTCTTATTCAAAGAGAATAAAAATTTGGTTTATTTCCTCTGAGCAGAAGTAAGATAGTCACAATGGAGAAGAACATAAGAATCTAGAGAAAGTTCTAAAATCTCTGTATGCTGCATGTAATACACTCACATTAGGACATTTCTTCGCAGATTTACTCAGATTTGGTGCATTAGTACATTAAATCTTTATAGATGCAAATATAAAAATATTCTGTCAAAAAAGTTATGTTAAAAAATCCAAAGAATAGTCATCTTAATAATACATAGGATAATATGTTTAGCTCAAGTAGTACTTACATAGTTGGATTTAACTAAATATTGAGATATATTTTTCCATTTTCTTTACTTATTAAGCACTGCTAAAATGTTAACTTACTTTTATAATTTTAAATTATCTTATTATGTCCTTAAATGGAAGTATTTGTTGAGTACATAAAAATGAAGCTTTGAGCTTTTAAAAAAAGATAAAAATCTATAGCTCTCAGATCAATAAACATGTTGAAAGACATAGGGAAACCAAAAAGGAAGAAAAAAATCAATCCCCCAGGCAAAATACATTAGGAATAAACCACAAAAATTGCCACAAACTCAGCATTAAAAAAGTAATAAAAAAGGAATTACATTTTAGATAGTGTCAATTTTCAAAAGCATCCCACAGAGATACAAGCCATAATGCTTAAAAATATATATAATAGCATACCACAAGGTCATTATTGCAGAACTGAAAGTTTTACAAATACCCTATGTTTTTAATGTTGCCAGTGGAACTCTAAGTTGGGACATAATTGAGTAAACAACATCCATTATCAAAATTGAAGTTTGAGAAAGAATAGCAAAAGTAAATTTGGGGGTATTCAAGTAGAAGGACAGGAGAGGAGGAGAGAGGAGAGAACATAAAAGTAAAGGCAATAATATGTAAGGTGGAAAAAGGTAAAGAAGAGAAGGATTCTGAGTATATGTCCCTTAATCCATTTTTTATGGAAGTTTTAGATTTAGCCTGGTGCCTTGTGGAATTAAATGTATAAAGCACATGTTTTGATGATTGAGTAAAGAGCACATTAATTTTATTGAATATTCAAGGAAAGAGGGGAAATAATATTAAATATTGTGTGCATACATTGGCAATGCCCTGAAGCTAATAACTTTTAATTTCAGAGACCACCTGCTTAATATCCTGTGATATTTTTTTAAAATGCTGATTAAATTAACACATTTTGTTTCTTTCAGGAGCCCCTATTTAGTGTAAATATGACTGTTTGTGATGTAACTTAAACTGAGTTTTTTGGATCACATAACATATGAGTTGGGTATCTCAAAGGTATCAAATTCAAAACCCTGTACTTTAGTATTCAGGAGACTGAATTCATAGAAATAGATAAACAATCACCCAGTTGACAGAACCATTCAGTGGCAGGGCCACCAGGAGCAGGCAGAAATTCTAGGTGCCCCACTTCAACTTTCTTTTTCAAACCCTGTCTCTGATAACATTTCCTATTAATGAATCAGATACTTTAGCACCTGGCTAATGATAATATACAGATACATTGACATATACCGGATGTTGCATACTCATAGGCAGGTTCTACAGTATACTAGCTACTGGAATTGTAAGAAAATAAGAAATATGTGGTTGATTTTTGTTTAGAAATTGATAAAATCAGTATATTTTTCTAAAATGTCTTTATATTGAACCTGGAATAACCTTCCTGTTAGTAGTTTTATTAATTTTAGGTGACAATTATTTTTAAATATTTCTTGGATATTTGAATTCTCTTTGCTATTTTTCACTATAGGTATTTAAACTTTTGTGAATACATAAGAATTATTGATATATTACACACGTTACTCCTTTGGCCCTATTTATTACAGAAGTTTTTCTAATCTGTTAAATAGCTTCAACGGCTTACAGTGAATAGTATTTTCAAGGATGAAAATTTAAAGTATTTATTGTTCACACTAAATTCCTTTAAGTTTAAAAATATTTTATCCTACTTACATATGAATGTTTCCCAATATTTTAGTCCTTATGACAACTGTTATTTAAGAGTTTTTTCCCTACTCTGGCACTGTGCTAAATTTAATACATTATTCTAGGATATTTATCCTAGAATTAATATAATTTTACAATTTACATTTACATTGGAAAGTGTAACTATTCATTCCAAAAGTTGGAATCCATGTTATTTTTATGTTAGTTTGGGGGTCAGAAATCTTTATTTTTTTAATCCAAATTTTAACCACCTGTTCAAATATTATTTCTAAGTGATCCATATTTTTCATATTTGAATGCTATGTAGTTATAAATTAAATTGCCAGATAAACATGAATCCAGCAGATAATTTTCTAAATATTCAAAAATAAGCATTGTCTGAGCTGTTACCAATCAGAAGGACTATTGTATGGATTTATCAGCTAACAATCAACCTGCACATCTGTGGTCCAAAATTTATAATTTATACCATTGAGGTGTCTGTCCGTTCACTCTGGCATGGGTGCAATAGCTTTATTTACTATATCTTCATGATATACTTTGCTACCTGAAAGAGCATACATCTTCCTTATTATAATGTATTTTCAGAATCCTTTCTGCCTACTGACACTTTCTTCTGTGAACCCTTTGGAATAATTTAGTTAAATCACAGAATGATTTATTGATATATTGCATTAAAATTAATAATTAACATGTTCTTACATGAAGTATTGGTACTTTTACAAGTACAATTTTACTTTTAGAAGAATTTTCATCTTGTAATAAATTTAACTTTTTCCAAGAGGAAATAAAATGTTTCTCAGTTAACCATTTTTTTTTTATATCTCTTAGCAATGTTTCATTGTTCTCCTGACATTGGTGCTGAGTATTTTGTTAAGTTGACTCTTAAGAGTTTCATATTTCCTACTGGAAATTGGTCTGTTCTGATAATAATATTTTTTATGTTTATTTTTGAGAGAGAGAGAACAAGCCAGAGAAGGACAGAGAGAGAGAGGAATCCCAAGCAGGCTTCATGCTATCAATGGAAACCCATGTGGGGCTCAAACTCACAAACCGTGAGATCATGACCTGAGCAGAAACCAAGAGTCAGACACTTAACCAACTGGGCCACCCAGAAGCTCAGTTTTGATAAAGTTTTAAACATTGGAATTATGTTCCTTTAAATTATTCCTTGCAAGTGTATAAAGATCTAGATTTTTGCAGTTATTTTGTTCTTGGATTCTCCTATTGGTTCTGGTACATTCTTAGTTGAAAATCTTTGTAGGAGAAAAATCTCTTCCTAAAAGATGAGATTTTTCTGCATTAATTGCTTTCACCAAATGTATTATCTATTAGCTATTAGCTATTTGAATGAAAACACACATTTATCTGAAACCAAACTCTGCTCTTGAAGAAGGCAATATTTTATATCCTAAAGCTAAAGTATCTCAGTTTTTTCATGCTTTGAATGAAGTAATAACATTCATTCATGGGAGAATTAGAGCATGTCATGTGGTAATGATTGTTCATTGGTTTCTATGAATTCAACATTTTAAAGACTTTCATTACACTTACTTAACCATTAAATACAAAACAATCATCAAATAAATTTTAGTCAACATCTTTTCTGCATGTTTCCAATAGAACTACTTTAAATCAATATTGTAAAAGGCAACGTCCACCCATCTTGTTCAAATTGTAAAACGGGATAAAAAATGTATTATCTCGGACATGAGTATTTTTATTATAAGCTCTTTTCCAAAAAAAGTGCATCGTGAAACACTTGCTATTGAGTGAGCACTCCATACTGGCAGCAGCTTTTACTGATATCACCCATTTAGCAAGCTTATACACGTCTCACTATGCATTGCCTTCAGAATTTTCATTTAGCATTCTATTTGATACCGATTTACTTTGTAGTATATACTGAAACATTTTTTCAGTGGTTAGTTTCTGAGTGTGTTTGAATGACACATGAGGTTGAAAGAATGTTTTGCTTTGTCACAAAAAAAAGGAAAAAGAAAAAAGATTTCATGTGTCCTGGGCTTGGGTACATAAGAATTAAATTTAATATGATAGTGACATCAAAAGATTTATGTATTTAATATGCTGGGAGTCCTAATTTCCCATAAATTGATGTGTCAATGTTCAAGACTTGGAAATTCAAATGATTCTGGGAACTGAAGAAGTGACATATATGGACAAATTGGGGCTGGTGAGTCCTGTAAGAAACTAGAATACTTGAAAAAAATATGTGGTCTTAAATACCTTTGTTAAAAATTATGGAAAAAATAATGAACTTAATTGTTTATTCTAAAATTGGACAAAGAAGAAATGAAATAAACTTCAGGAATAAAGGATTTATAAATAAAATAGAAGCAGAAATTGATATGCTAGACAATAAAAATTAGTGAAATAGGTAAATATAGAGAAAAGCTCTTTATTTAATTTACTAATAAAATACATAAACTTGGGGCACCTCAGTGGCTCAGTCAGTAAAGTGTCCGACTTTGGCTCAGATCATGATCTCGCAGTTCGTGAATTCAAGCTCCGCGTCAGACTCTGTGCTGACAACTTGGAGTCTGAGACCTGCCTCTGATTCTGTGTCTCCCCCGCTTGGGCTCTGACTCTCTCTCTCTCTCAAAAATAAACGTTAAAAAAATAAAATAAAGTAAAATACATAATCCTTTGTTAAACCAGACCAATGAAAAAGTGAACAATAGTAGAAAATATCAGGAGAAATGGAAAGAATCATAAGCAATTCTGATACTGATTCAGTTGAAGAAACTTGAAAATTAAGATAAAATTGGTGATTTCTTAGAAGAAGGCAAATTTTCAAAATCGGCTCCAATGAAGATGGAAAACTTACTCCCCAAGTACCATAAAAGAGATTGGAAAGGAAATTAGAGCTCAAGATTGACAAAGGGGCCAAAACCATACATCTCCGCATTGAGTCATCTAATTTCTTAACGACCTAATTTTTAAAAACCAGATATTGCCAATGGTATTAAAATAATTCAGTTTTTCATCTTGATGTAAAATATCTCAATTTTTAATTGTTGAAATAAATTCAAATTTTATAAAATATTTTGGGCTCAAAATAATGTTTTGAATATAGTGATTACTTGTTTGACATGTGTCATTGGGACTGAAAGCTGCTTATTGGTTATTAAACTCTGTTTAGAAACCCTTAAAGTGAGGGGCGCCGGGGTGGCTCAGTCGGTTAAGCCTCTGGCTTCGGCTCAGGTCAGATCTCATGTTCGTGGATTCGAGCCCCGCATCAGGCTCTGCGCTGACAGCTAGCTCAGAGCCTGGAGCCTGCTTCCAGTTCTGTGTCTCCTTCTCTCTCTGCCCCTCCCCCTCTCATGCTCTGTCTCTCTCTGTATCAAAAATAAATCAAACATTAAAAAATATAAAAAAAAGAGAATGAAATCCTTGAAGTGAATATTCTTGTAAATTTGCCTAAGAAAAACGTGTGTGTGTGTGTGTGTGTGTGTGTGTGTGTGAAGAGAGAGAAAGAAGAGAGAGGCTTAATACTTTTTTTTCTGGTTCTATTTTCATTTTTGTTTTCAGTTTACAGTATCTGTGGACAACAAGATGACATGCTATAAGTGACCTCTGTTTACCAAACTATTTTATTGACTCTACAGTGTTGTTAAATAACACATGGAAGTGGCCTTCTTAGAAATAAGAGTCTAAAAACTTCTATATTGCCTGACGCCCCTGAGAGAGGTGGGATTTTGCTTCCCACCTGTTTGGATTTTGCTTTCGGGAGAGCAAAGAGAAAATATTGTCTGTTTCCACTTTCCATATATCATTTGATTTACCTGGGTTGTGTTCACTGATAAAGCGAATCAGTTTACAAATTGGCCTTTTACTAACCAAATGCCAGGCCAGAAATAAATGAGAGCTAAATCATTCTGACTGAATACCTCCTCTGATCTGCTTCATTAGCAGAGGGCCCTCCCCAGTGGCCCTTTGAACTCCTAGTCACTGTGATCTGTTATGTATGTTAGTTGTGTTCTACTCTAGTGGACATTTTACTTATTGAGAGCATTTTGGGGCCACTGAACCAGGAAAACTCTGGATTTTGTATGCACTCCAATATTGCTAGTTCTTGAGATGCTGCCATTAGATGAGAAGAGATTAAATATTCATCTTTAAGAAATTAGAATGCTTCCCACAGTGAAGATGATTTTGAGGGCAGGCATAAAGTTATTTGTAAAAATTAATTTTCCAGCTTAAACTGTTATATTTCAATCTTAAAATTTCAGTTCTTATTTTGGAAAAAAATAAGTCATGTGGACATAATCATACAGAATAATATTGTCTAAAACAACAGGATATTTATGCTTAGTTCATAGCAATACTTTTAAGTGTTGGTAATTTAAATTCCCTAGAGTTCTGTTAGCCAATTTTTTAGGGCTCGTCAGTTTAAAAAAAATGTGCTTTAGAAGTCTCTATATTTAATCTACTGCACAAAGTTTGTCAAATTCACATTAAAAACTTCAATACCAGCACATTAGTGAATTTGAAAGCATGGGGGATTTTGCTGAGATTCAATTTCAAATTATTGACACTTGAGTAAAACTAAAAGTAATAATTTAGAGACAAGATAATGAAATGAACCATATAACAGAAGAAAGTCGTAAAACTTTGAGAGATTGATTGTTTTATAATTAATTTAAAGGAAAATGCCAATCTATGGCACATTTATAAAGAATTATATTTTGTAACACTTTATAAAATGTCTAGAAAGGACCTATAGAATTTTCCAGATTGGCACTTTTAATTTACTACCTACAGAGTAATGAACGACAGCTTCTCCTCCAGATACCCCTCTTTTAATTTGTCAATACACAGTTTTGGGCACAGAGGGAAAATACCCCTTTAAAATCCTCTAGCAATCCCTGGCAAAAATAAAAAAAAATAAAACCCTCCAGCAATCAGCTTATGCCCTGCAGCATGAGATTTAATTACTCTTTTGGTCTTAGGATACATTAAATATTAATTCAGAATAAATCCTTATAAGTTTCCCTTAGAAAAGTATAATGAAAAATGTAAGTAAAATTATCCTTAAAAGCCATTGAAATAAATCGTATTTGAAAGGGCTTGGGGCACCTAACACACATAGATAATCTCAATACGATGTTGTTTGAAGACTGAGGGCTGATGGAGGAGGGGGAGCGGGGAAGGGGGTGAGGGGCATGGAGGAGGGCACTTGTCAGGATGAGCACTGGGAGTTACATGGAAACCAACTTGACAATAAACGATAAAAAGAAAGAGATGTTGCTCAGTTAGTGATAAATAAGACAGAATATGGAGGTCCACGTGGAACAGAAAAAAAAATATATATATAATTTTAGGGAGAGAGAAACAGTTTTCCTGACTGCCATTTGTGTCCTTTTAACTCGGAAAAAGTTATAACACCTTTAAGAATGTATGCATTCCCCTTTTCATCAGCTAAATCATCTTTTATCTGCTATAACCTCCTAATTGCTGGTTTCCTGAAGGGTGTACTGTAGTCTTATCTCTTCAACCAGTGTAATGTGTTCCTAAACTTGTTAATTTCTTGCTCCTCCAACCACACATCAAATCCGAAGTGCTCTTCATTATCTTAACATTTCTTCCCAATTTTATTGTCCTGCACATTATTATTAAGTATTTTTCTCTAATTTTTTTATTTTTCTTAAATTTTACCAAAATCCTGCTCCAATTCTCATTTATATAATTTTTCCTCTTTGGAAATTTAAGTGCTTTGAAGTTGCCCTGCTCCTGTCTAAAAGAATACACTGATTAAAGGGTAATTTTACTATATCCACATATTTACACATGCAAGTTTATATTTTAATTTAATTAAAAAACATTTTAAACACATAGAATAAATAGTACAGAGAAATATGTAATAGGAACTCACATGCTCATAAACATATAAACAAACATTAATGTTTTTCCAGAATGCTTTCATATTTCTAAAAATAAAAAATAGAAAAAAACCTCATATATACCTAAAAACCCTCACTCTGAAGAACCTGGTTTGTTTAGTCAGTTAAACATCTGATTCTTGGTTTTGGCTCGGGTCATGACCTCACAGCTTCATGGGTTCACACCGCACATCAGGCTCTGCCCTACAGCACAGAGCCCGCTTGGGATTTTCTCTTTCTCTCCCTCTCTCTGCCCTCCCTGACTCGTGCTGTCTCTCTCAAAATAAATAAATAAATTAAAAAAAAAAACAACAACAGAGAGAGACCCTCTCTCCATTCCCCTCCCCTCTCTTCTCCTGAAGCTCTTTTACCTATAGTGTAATGCAACCAATTATCTTACAACACAATCTATGTGCCCCGGAGACACACTGAGCTCCGTTAGCCATGTTATTCACACTGAGATGATATTCACAGCATTAATTCAGTCATACTCTTGACTTGGTACACTTTTTTTTTAATGTTTTATTTATTTTTGATACAGAGAGAGACAGAGCATGAGAGGGGGAGGGGCAGAGAGAGAAGGAGACACAGAACCAGAAGCAGGCTCCAGGCTCTGAGCTACCTGTCAGCACAGAGCCTGACGCGGGGCTCGAACCCACGAATGTGAGATCTGACCTGAGCCGAAGTCAGAGGTTTAACCGACTGAGCCCCTTGACTTGGTACACTTTAACCTTAAAACCAAATCAGAAAGTTAACCACCACCTGCATATCTTATGTAAAATCATAGAAGGAAAGTAGGTTAATATGAAAGAAACTTGGTTGATTTTTACAGTAAGCACAGAATAGAGCAAAGCAGAAAATACAGGTAGCTTTAAAGTCTGTAATTTTCAACTGATCACAATATCATAAGTTGGTATTTCTAACAACCTTCCTTCATTAACTATTTCATGTTTTCTGGATCTCTAGTCAATATATCAACCATTAGAGTTCTGTTGTTTTCTCCAGTAGGCCGGGCTCTAACTTCTTTTCTGAAGGTCCTGAGTCTTTAGTGAAATTTTTTTTCTACATTAAGTTGCTAAAGTCTTCTTTCAATATTTGGCAATGCATGTAGAAATATTATGAGTTAGCCCAAAGGAACTTCTGAATTTCAGACAGATGTTTTGTGTCTGCAGCCCTATTTCCTTGATCATAATCAGTCTTGTTTTCTTCTTGTTTCATTTGCATGAAGATACACAGTTGTCAAGTAGCAATTTAAACATCCAATTCAATGGAATTTTTTTGTGGCTTAGTGAGGGCACTTCTCCCTTGAATGCTAAAATAACATAACTCAAAGTTGGAAAAGGAGTGAACAAAAATTTAAAATACTCTATTAAGTATAATAATAAGAAACACCTCTCCCACTTTTACTCCTTTGTTCCCTGTCATTTGGGATATGAGAGAACAACATCATATAGTGGTTATCAATTGATAATATCTATTTCATGTTGAACCATTAATTTGCAAGCAATTGTTTCCTCCTAGCTGGGAATATAACTAAGTACTCAATAAAATAATCTATTAACTTCTCTATAAAGCCAGGTGCTTCTGAGTATTGGGATTCATGGTAAAATAAGTGAATTTCATAGTTATATCAATCACTTCTTTTACATGAAAATTAGTTATTTGGGCTAAAAGCAACATTATATAAAATATATAGCGGTAAATAAAGCATTTCGTGAATCTAAAGAAGGTGACAACTTCTGGACTATAGCTAACAGAAAAGTTACAGATTACTGTCTATCCTGGTGTGGAAAATATCTCTAAGTTTCATGATGAAATCTGACCAGTGTAGTCAACCTGCCTCAGATAATTGGCTGGTTCATCTAGTTACAGGTGGCATATTAGAGATTTAGAGTCAATTTCTGCTTTGGCATAACCACAGTACTTTTCAAGAGTGCCGGTGATCAACTCAATGCCCTTATAAACATTTCACACTCTGGCATTTGAGGGAACATCATTAAAGAGCCTGAATATGTAGTTTAAGATAAGTCTATCCTAACTTTACTATACTTAGGGTGTTTTATTTCATCTTTTGAACTATATAAAAAATATGAAGACTCTTAGCATTATTTAATATAGGTCACCGATAAGTATTCTAGTTTGGATCAATAAATCAAACTAAAGAATCAACTGCTATGTTCTGAAACTAGTCCAATAAGTTCAGAACATTCATAATTAGACTCATATAGATAAATATACTTAATATGGTTGTATTTTTCCTATATAGGCCATCACTCTTAGAATTCATCTCTACAAGTGCCATCCAGGTTTTCGCTGGGACCAATGATCAACATCTTACAATTAGTATTGTGTTAGTTACTTCTTCCTTAGTCTGATTTGGTTTTTGATCCCTCTGAGGTATATGGATCTGACACATGGGGATAAGAAGGGTGTAGACGAGTATTGGTATGTCACCGTAAGATGACTTTGGCAAGTGAGGCTACTATAATGTCTTTATGCATTGTGGGAGTAGTTTGATTTCACTTACAGATATAGTTGTTTGTACGGGCAATGGAGGTATTGTAGTGTGTATCTGAAACTATCCATTGGGATTCATTGTAAATTTTGGAGATATACTTCCTCCAAATAGATATATTTAACTCATATAAGAGACATGTCTTAAATGCTCACAGAGATGACAACTGAATACTGGAATGCTAATTCTGGTCACCTCAACGTGTCATTCGTTGTCATCACATTGTTTTCTGGAAACAGTAATATTAAGAAGATGGCCTCTGCTACAGCAATTGTGTTCCAAATCTCATGTAAGTGTGTCTAATTGGAATAACTCAATTTAAATCTAAACCTTCACAGAAAAGGAAGCTTGGGAACTATAAATATTACAGTTTCTATCTATCCAACCAACAGTAGGTACAGGAAGTTGAAAGATCCTGAGGCTATGATACAACCTGTGGGAAAGATCTCTCTGGAAAGCTTTTGCTTTTTATCCTACCTGGCACCATAGCAATATCCAGCCAGGGCAAATTTTGTGTTAATATCTTACCCTGGGTTGTCCTACAACACAGATAATGCACATTTAAAACCTATCCTGGTGGGCTTATAGTTGTTATTATGCATTTTTAAATTTCCTCAATCCCCTAGAAATGAATCAGAGATAGTTGCCTTGTTTTCTTCATGCTCCCGTGGATATATGTTTTTATTTATTTTTTCCTAGTTCAGACTTTCACTAAGGGTGCAGACCCCTGATGGGCAGGATTTTTGCAATCATCACAGATATACATCAATTTTTGGAAGCCCAAAGCTTTATTTCCTGCTTCATACCTAAGAACATTCTTCAAACCTAAGAATTGCTGTACCAGCAACTTATGGATTGTGTAGTATTCATCTTGGGTCTTACAACTTGATATTCATTTTCCTATTTGTTTCTGGTACTTTTTGTTTCTTTCTTTCTTGAAAGCTCAGATATGCACTTAAATAAAATTTGTTGTGTTTCTCTCAGAATGTCTTGGGGTGTGTGTGTGTGTGTGTGTGTGTGTGTGTGTGCATGCGCATGTGTGTATGCATGTGTTTGGAACAGACTTCGGAAGCTAGGAGCCAAATTATCCTTACTGTAATTACTTCATCTCACTTAGCATTGCCTGGTAAATTTCTTTCAGTGTATATATTTATAGATATTTAATTTTTGTCTGATGGGAAATTGGTAGTTTCCCCGTAGCTCTCTCTTAAAAATGTTTTCATGATTTTATTACTATATTAGTTGATGCCAATTTCCAGTAACAAACACTTTCTGGATGAGCTTTGGACCATTTTCTCATAGATATGGGAGAAATCAAGGGAAAGCAGTGATGCAAGCTCTAAAACATCTTACTTGGAACATGAATTCCTTGCAAATGTTCTGCTGAGATAATTTCACATCTACTTGCAGATGAAAATAATGGCTTCTTTTTGTTATTACTATTTTTTGTTGATCTTTAGTACTGATTATTTTGCCATAATTAAAAGCTAAAGGAAGAAAATATAAGGGACTTGCTTATAGAAAGTTTATATAGTAGTAAGATAATAATTCCAATAATTATGCAATAGGTGTATAGTAGGAGGAACAATTCACTCATATTTCAGAGAATTTAATTTATTAATAATTGAGGCCTTATATATATCTTTTTAATAATCTTAATTCAACAGATATTCATTAAACATTGGTATATGATATAATTGGTATTTCACAGGAAATTCAGTCTTTACTGAAAAAAAATTCTTTAGTTATAATTGTAAAATTCACATAGATATGTTTAGGAGGGAACAAAAAATTCAAATTAAAAATAAATAAAACTTAGCAAGCTTTATGAAGAATACCATCACTTGAACCATAAATACTAAAAGAAACTGCATAACTATGATTATACAAAATAATAAATGTAGTTGAGAGAAAAGTGATTTTAAAATCTTCTTAGAAAAGGAAGAATGATAAATCTATAAATTACCAAATGGTGAGCTAAAGACTTATGTTTGGGGAATTACTTGAAGTCACTAAAGGCATAATTTAGAATCATCTAAAATTGGAAAATAGCTGTGTGTAATCCAGCTGACTTTTTGAAGAACTAATTGTGCTGAACTAATTTAATTTCCATTTATAATAGAATAAGAGTTTTCATAAGCAAGGGAACAACTGAGAGATGTAGAAATGCCGGTAGAAAAGGTAGATTTTAGCATATAAGACTTCTCATCGACAAGCTGAAATTTATAAAATACACATGTTTATTTTTTAAATGCATTGGCTCAAGAATCTTAAAATTCTCTAGTGATAGCAGTATTGCTTTGGCACAACTTGAAAACACTACAAACATTGCCTGATCTCTCCTATCTTATTTCTATAGGGGAGGAGTATAACAAGAATATTCAATTTTACATACACAGATACATACACGGATAATTAGAATATTTTATTTAGAACCATTAATTTCCCTGCAATTTTACCAATTACCTATTTTCATGACAGAAATTAATTCACCAAAGTAAACTATAATACAACAAATATTCATTTTTTACACTTGCTATTCTAGTCAAATATTATCTATGTACTTTTTAACCATAAGCATATTTTCAAAGTACAGCCACCTGGGTCCTATGCTTTGCTGCTTCTTGAGATATTTCATGATATAAAATTTGCCCATTTTTGCTAAAATTAAAGATATATCACAAATAAATGCATCACAGTTTGCCTTTATATAAATAGTTCTGCTGTAATCTTTGCAACTTAATCAATCAGATAGTTTGCTAAAAGAAACAAACAAACAAACAAAAAAAGAAAAATGAGATTACTAAATTGGTCAGCATAAAAGAAGTTATTCTTTTTTAAATCAACATAAAATTATTGTATTGAATTTATACCCATAACACACGCACATGCACATGATAGATTATTAACAGATAGATACATTATTAACAACAATGTATTAACAACATCCATTTTTACATTTTGTATTAGGGTGCTCCAGGGAAATAGACCTACTAAGATATGTACATATTTTGAGATAGATTTATCACAAGGGATTGGCTCACATAATTTTGGAAAATGATAAGTCCCAAGATATGCAAGGTGAGTCAGTAAGCTGGAGACTTAGGAGAGATGGTGGTGTAGTTCAGAGTCTAAAGGACCAATGGTATAGCTCCACTGCAAATGTTAGCAGACTCAAGGACTAGGAAGAATCAACATTTCAGTTCCAGTCTGAAAGCAAGATAAAACTGATGTATTATATCTAAAGGAATCAAACAGGAGAAATTCTCTTCTCTTTGGGGAAGGTAATCCTTTTTGGTCTATTTAGCCCTTCAACTGATTGGATAAGGCCCCACCCACCTTAAGGAGGGGATCTGCTTTATTCATTCTACCTATATACCTGTTTATCTCATCCAGACACCTAGGATAATGTTTTACTGAAATACTTAGGATGATGTTTGACCAAACATCTGGGCACTCTTTGGCTTAGTCAAGTTGATAAATAAATTAACCAACACACATTCTAAACAAGAATGTCAGCTAGGTTTTAATTGAATGTATCTTAGGTTTCAACAATCTTATATTATACCCAGCAAGTATTTGGTGTCATACCAGAATGAAATTACATTGTTAAAATTGTCTTCCTTGAAGGGTGCCTCTATTTTTCATGTAAGTATAAAACTTGTCTCTGTTAAAGGAACTTGATCACATATTTAGGGGAAAAAAATCATGTATATTTGTTCCTTAAATTAGTAGTAAATAAATGAATAATTATTAGTGATTAAATGAGTCATTTATTTGTAAGTTTTTACCTTATCGTATTCTTAATTAACTTCAGAGCAAGGTTATTTTTATTTATAATCTATCATATATAGCCTTTTAATATTTAAAAAGTAATTCATTTATTCATTAATTAAATATGGTACCAAGATTTTAAGTATTCCAGAAGGAAAGGGCTAACTATTTACCCATAACATCCTAGATACTTAATCGCATCTAATGCATATGGTGTATTCATTTTAGAAATTATGCAGAAAATCAGGCAGGAAAATTTCATTTCAATATTTTATCTCTACATTTCCAAGAATAACCATGACTGGAATTCTCAGGGTAAGGTTTCATCTTGATTTTTTTCTACATGTGTTAGTGGAAAAAGAAAGATATGCTTTAATAAATAAGCACATATACTTTGGCTTTTTAGATGTGAATTAATATTATGAGCTTTGATTGGATGTCCCTTATTAACTGCATTATTTAGTCTGTTGAACCAATGTCAATTAAACTGACATTCATTATTGAAAAAAAAGACAGGCTAGGTGATTTAAGACTCCTGTGTCTTTCTTCCCCTAGTGAGACTCCTTAGTGTCACTCACTAATCACTTGCTGTAAATATTTATGTTATGATATTTTAGTGGCATGTATAATATCTAACTAAGCAACCATGGCATTTCATTATAACTGATGCCAGTCCTCACCTAATGTTTCTGTTAAAATATTACATTGAAAGATTATTTCATTGTTCTGGTTCAGTTTAGGTGTGTTATATTCATATTAAAAACAAAAGGAATAATGAAACCAAGATTTCCATTTAAGCTCTTGTTACTTTCCTAGTTACCAATTTCCTATAAACTAACGTTCTACGTCCCAAGTTATGTGGCATTCAATCTTATTTTCATAGGTGGAATATGACTCTCCAATTTCATCTCGTGTTTCACCAGATTCATACTGAAAGAATTGTGCTCCTTCGCAGTGCCTAATCTTTTGTTTACTGGCACAACCTGTTTCTAGGGTTTACACCAAACCAAAGAGGTGGTATACTTAGAGACTATCGATTTAGGAACCCAAAAGCAAGGGGTTGCAGGAAATAAATTATTTTAATAAATTAAATGTGCATTTACTTGGGATGAATTCTGATTGTGTGGACAACTCTCAAATAGGTGTTTCTTGGGGTGCCTGGGTGGCTCAGTGAGTTGTGTCCAACTTCAGCTCAAGTCATGATCTCATGGTTCATGAGTTCGAACCTCTGTGCTGATAGTTCAGAGCCTGGAGCCTGCTTCGGATACTGTGTCTCCCTCTCTCTGCCCCGTCTCTGCTTGAAATCTGTCTTTCTCTGTCTCTTAAAAATAAATAATAAGCATTAAAACAATTTTTTAAAACCCATGTGTTTCTTAAGTATCATACCCAGGAAAGCTTCTTTAATAAGCCAATCTCAGAAAGAATAAAACCAGAGGAGTCTCAAGGGATGAATCTAGGGGCAGATATAGTTATGTGGAAGGAATAAGGGAAGAGTGAGCTTTCCCATACATTCTACTCCTCCGTTTTTCCCCCTTGCATTCCTATTATATAGTGCAACTCTGGAGTGGGGGGGGGGTGTTTTTTTTTCAAGAAATACAATAAAAACACTCTAATTAAAATTGATATGTATGTATCCATATGCATACCATTCCCATTGTTTATTGTCCTACTGTGTGGAGCCATATTTCCAGCTGGTATCATTTTCCTTTGGCCTAGAAGACTCACTTTAACATGTCTTACAGCAAATGAATCATCTGGGCATAAAAGGAAAACTAGATTTATATTATCATATGGTGCTCTTATTACAGAAGACATGAGGTAATATGACTTGATGGTGGATATGTTAAAGCTACAAATAACCCTCTAAATAACCAATAACATTGTTTAAAAAGGCCAAAGAGTTGTAGCTAATAAGCTAAGAATGACGTTAACTCAAAATGGAACATAGACCTGAGAAATGTAAAAGTATTAATCTCATAGAAGATATCATAGGAGAAAACCTAGAAGACCTTGGATATAGCAATGACTTTGTAGTTACACCAAAGGCACATTCCATGAAATAAATAATTGATAAGATGGACTTCATGAAAATTAAAAACCGTGCTCTTCAAAAGACGCTGTCAAAAGAATGAGAAAACAAGCCACAGACAGAGACAGATATTTGCAAAAGATGTATTCATTAAGGGCTTGTATCCAAATATTCAAAGAACTTTTAAAAGTCAACAGTAATGTTGCAGGATTCTCGCAAAGAGAGTCCTGACATGGAGGCTTTTTCTTTCCAGGAAGCAACTTTTATTCATGCTGGCACCGCTCAGTTGGGTTCCTACCCAAAGAACTGAGTGCCCACATCATGTGGCATAGTTTTTTTTTTTTTATACATTTTCTATTTCTTTTTCTCCCATATATGGTAACACACATAAACATGCAGTCTAATTGAGTTGTCTCAGTCTACAAGGTCATGGGAACTGTAGGCACCTGGGCACAAATCCAGGTGACCTAGAAGTCTTCTCTCCTCTTTCTCTCTCTCCTTAGGGAGGGGTCCCTTCCAGAATAAGAAAACAACCTGATTAATGGTGGGCATAATAAAAATAAATACATAAATAATAAATAAATTAATAAATAAAATTTTAAAATGAGCAAAATATCTAAAAAGATATCCCACCAAAGAAGATAAACAGATGGAAAATGAGCTTATGAAAAGATGTTCAATTAATCCAAAAGGAGGAAGGAAAGGATAAGTAATCAGACAACAGAAAAGACAAATGCTAAAAAAAAATAAGATAATAGATTCAAATCTAAGTACATTAATGATCACATTAAATATGAATTGTCAAAATATTACAGTTCAAAGATAGAGATGGTCCTCATTGCATCAAAAGGCAAGGAATAATTATATCCTGCCTATGAAATGCACTTTAAATATAAATATCCAAATAGATCAAAAGTTAAACAACAGAAAATTATATCACATGATACCATTAGTTAAAGAAAAAAGCTAGGCTAGCAATAGTGTAAGCAGAAAGATTTAGAGATCTCCAGAAAAAGAATGAGGAGATATAACTCTCCTGACAAAGGAAAAGTCGTTTTAAACTCCCAGTTTATTCCCCACCCCACCCCAACAATGCCTACTGTGCTCTACTTTCTCCAGCAGAGCTTCCCTAGGAGGTGTCAGAATTACAAAGAAATGCAAAACCCCAGAAGTTAGGGATTTTAAGGGAACAGAGGGAATGTAAAAGCTAATCTCTCTACCAGACCAGAAGATAGCCTCACTCTATCAGAGACAATAAATCAGCCATAAAACTCCCAGAACTGTTTCAAGAGTAAGCAAGACAATAATGAGCTCAAGACACCTTCCAATTTATACCAGCTCTCAGAGCATGCCTATAGCCCCTTCTCTGTGTGTGATAGTTACCTCTGCTATATTTATTTATTTATTTATTTTGGTAATGTTAAAATCTCTGCTCAAGGAGGAGCACAAGTTTGATTAACATAACATTGGATACCTGTATAGGCATGTATAGCTGCATAACTTTATGCCTGCCTTTATATGCAATGACAACCTTTCTTTTCTGAATATTCATTCTAAACCTAAATAAAAGGAACCCACTCACCCCCTCTGGGAGTCATGGTTTGGCTTTGGGGTTTTTGTTTTGTTTTGTTTTATTTCCTTTCCCCTCCCCCCCTCCAAGAGATCTTATTTGCTGCAGTTTCTTTTGTGTGACAACTCTACCTGGTCCTATTCTCTAACTGTAACTCACCAAGTAGCAAACTCATGTTAGTTCAGTTACAATATCACTATAAGACAAAGCTGATTTCTCGGTAAGGATATTTACTATAGATAAAGAAAGTCATCTCAAAATGGGGTCAATCCATCAAGAGGGAAGAAAATCCTAAAGCTTCAAGAGTCTATAAATGATAGTTCCATAAATATAAAGCAAAATGAAAGAAGGAGGCAACAGAAGATACACATTATAAAGAAATGGCTTGCAACATCATGGAGACTAAGTCTCAGAATCCACTGGTGGCAAACTGGAGACCCAGGAGAGGCTTGAGATCCAATAAGAGCCTGTGTTTCAATTTCAGTCTGAAGGCAGATAAACACCTGCATCCCAGCTCAAGTGGTCGAGCAGGATGATTTCCCTCTTACTCAGCCTCTGTTCTATTTGGTTCTTCAACTGTATGGGACCAGTCACATGTGGGAGAACATTCTGCTTTAATCAGTTTACTGATTCAAACATTGATGTTTCCTCTAGAAACACCCTCAGAATAATGTTTGAACAAATGTCTGGACACACTGTGGCCTAGTCGAGTGGACACATAATATTAACCATCATATGTATCATCGGCTGATAAATGTTCACCCCTTCTACAAACAAGTCTTAGACGCAATCAGCAAAATAGCATACAGATTCTGAAAGGTTACTTTTGATCAAGAATTTTTTATTGGTAAATAACCCTATTTAAGAAGAAAACAACTGGCCTGAGGATGAACAGCAAGGCATATGAGCATAGAAAAAGCAGTTAAAGAAGTTTAGACAGGGAGGTCAAGAGAAGAAGAATGAAAACACCAATGGAAAAACAGCTGAATAATAAAGAAAGAAAAGATAGAAAAATGCAATTAAGATAAATATGGGCAGGGGAAGGAAAGAAAGTGTACTTCTTAGTTTTTTAGTCTATTTTTCATCAATCTACATGTGAAATCTCTGAGAGGAAGAACAAAGTACAGGAAAACAAACTTTCAAGAGGAGTTTAATTTTAAGAATTCACATCATAAGTAATGAGAATAGATTCCAAGAAAAGATTTTGAAATGGGAACCTTGTTTAATTTCAGAGATAAATTAAAGGAGCATAATTGTCCAAATATTAAGCTCTCAAAGTAAAGCACTTATTGTTTTAGAGTAGTACAAACATCTATTTTTTTAAGAGGCCACAGTTAATTTTGATCAAACAATAACAAATCAACAAGATTTTAGAAAAAGAACAAACTCAATGATTTAACTGTTAATGACAGAATTAAAATAACTAACTCTCCTATTATAATGATATAAGTTGTTTATTTTAGAAATTAGCATCTCAATTTAGAATTTTTACTGTGTATCATAAGATTTGAAAGAATGGTTTTACTGTGTTTTTCATTTCAGTATAAAAAATTTTAGATGATACAGCACATAGATCAATATAGGCTATCAGTAAAACTCAGGAAGCCATTAAAATAGGGCTTTTGAAATTAAAATACAACCATTGTTTTATATGTGGAAAACAGGAATGAGAAAGTTCTCTTATATAAAGGAAGCTTATAAAAACTTTATTGAAAGAAGCTTTGTTATTCAAAACTATGTATTTAAGTATGAAACAGGTGGAAAACAAGTACTTCAAAAGCTTGTTCATAATTTTAAAAAATGTTAATGTTTATTTACTTTTGAGAGAGAGAGAGGCAGACTGCAAGTGAGGGAGGGGCAGAGAGTGAGGGAGAGACAGAATCCAAAGCAGGCTCCAGGCTCTGAGTGTCAGCACAGAGCCCTATGACCCCATCAACTGTGAGATCATGACCTGAGCGGGTGTTGGACACTTAACCGAAGCGCCTCAAAAACTTACTTATAATTTAACAGATAAGATAAATGAATGAAGAATGGAGAGAAAATGATGCACACAATAATAACTGCATTACAGATAAATGACTGATCCCAGAAAAGTTAAGGACACATAGGTGACTAAATGATGTGAAGATGTAACAATAGGATTGGAGAAGTTACTAGGAAAATGTGGGGGCATTCAGAATATATCTCAAAGAACAAAGGGAAAAATGTCCATTTAAAATAGTAGCATATTAGGGTGCCTAGTCTTTTAAGCCTAGGACTCAGGTTCCGCACAGGTGACAATCTCAAGGTTTGTGGGTTCCAGCCCCACATAGGGCTCTACACTGATGGTACGGAACCTCCTTGGGATTGTCTCTCCCTCTCTCTCTGCCCCTCTCCTACTTGCTTTCTCTTTCTCTCAGAAATATAAAATAAAAATGAAAATAAATAAAAATAGTGGCATATAATAAAATAATAAAGAGATGAATTTGATGAACTTAAGACTATCCTTTCAGAATCATTAATAAGAAACTGGACAGAATTTAAATAAGACAACATTTTGTATATAGAGAAACTTGATTTGAGGACCATTTGCAACACCTACGGAAAGAGAATCATGTGACTTTTATTGTTGTCATTACTCTTACTGGAAAACATGAAGGGATTTGAAAACATTGCTTACTAAGCATGGCAATAAAGCTCAGTTATCCAACTAAATTGTGTGAATAAAGACACATTTTGTAAACATTCTCAAGTAAACTTTATTTTATCCTATCCTTTAATTGCAAAGGTGGGGGCCAGAGGAAGACAACAAAGAAATTATTCATTTAAAAATTTTTTTCATGTTTGTTTATTTTTGAGAGAGACAGAGCATAAGGAGGGAGGGGCAGAGAGAGAGGGAGACACAGAATCTGAAGCAGGCTCCAGGTTCTGAGCTGTTAGCACAGAGCCTGATGTGGGGCTTGAACTCAGGAGCTGCAAGATCATGACCTGAGCTGAAGTCAGATGCTTAACCAACTGAGCCACTCAGGTGCCCAACAAAGAAATTATTCAATATTTTGTTATAATAACATTAATCCTAAATGATTTCTTATTAGAAGATATATGACAATGGATATGAAATGAGGATTGAAATGTCAGATGTGTGATTGTTAATTTTTAGAAGAAACATAAAAGAGAAAATAAATATAAAGTGCTTATTACCTGCATCTACTAAGGCAGGTAAAGAAGACACAATGTTGATAGTGTTGGATAGGAAAAATTATTTGTTTCTTTTGGGAAATTCTAAAATGAATTGAACTAAGCAAAAAAACAAAAAACAAAAAACCTCAAAGAAACAAAAATGTAAATATCCTGAATGTCAAGTGTTATGAATTTCTCTTTCTGTCTATATGGATTGCCTGTTTAGTGTATCTCTACACTTGAAATAAGACTACTCACCAATACTTAGACTCTGTATCCTGGACAGCAGCAAATTCATGATAAGATAAAAAATTGGTTTCTATTTGCTTAATCTATTATGAAAATGCCAACTTTGTATGAATGTTGCTAATCAGAAATAATATGTGCCATATTTCAATTGGGGAAGATGTTTTGACTTCATGCATATATTTCAGGTAGAGTTTAGAAAGCATTCCTTGATTAAGTAGTCATTTTATTTTAAAAAAACCTAGAAAATAAGATCTCAAAATAGTTCTTTGTATAATGCTTTAAAAGTTATTATTGAAAGGGACACTTTAGGCACATTCACTATTTTAATTTTTAGGGCAATTAAAAAATAAAATTAAAATTTTATGGTCTCAAATAGTTATCATACTTACTGAATGGAGGAATTACTGGAAATTGATGGCATATTTAACCATAATCTCATTATGCTGGAATACTATATAGCACATTAGTGCCTAGCCCTTATCTGTTTATAAGTGAGTCATGTCCAGACGGAGTTAACTTTATTAGCATGTGACCTTTACAACTGCTTGAACCCCATGGGAGGCTGGGCCACATATTTGCTTCTTACTGTTCTGTCACTATTTTGAAATTCTTAATACTTTTTTTTAATATAACACAATTTATTTTTTTAACATATGCAATTATTTTCCATCATTTACAATATAGTAGTTACAATGGCACTCCAAACAGAAAAGCAAAGTAAAAAATCAAAACACCAACTTCTATTTCATGTAATTA
>NC_043700.1:62180691-62220331 GCF_006229205.1 Suricata suricatta
CTACCTTTTATATAGGGAATGGATGATTAAGTCGTTGGTGTTGTAAAAGCAACTTCATTTAAACATAACCACCCCCACCACCAAAAAAAGAAGAGAAAAAAAAAAGTAAAGAAAATAATAAGGGAAAAACCCAAGACACACTTCCTATGGAAAAAAAAAAAGGCATGTAATTTCTGTCCTTGACGGAATGTATTAAATAAGCAAACACCCCCAACAAGCAAAACAAGCACTGCAATGTAAAAATATTTAAAAAAAGACAACCCTCTCACATGCATAAATGAAAGATTGCGCACAAAGAACTCATCTTTTCAAGCTTCAATAGTAAATATTCTGCTACTATGTATTAAATACTGCATGGTTTGCCCAAGCTAAGATGAAACCACATCATGAATCAATAAACATTTTGCATTTTCTTTCATTATCTACTCAAAGTCATGCCTACTGCACCTCTAAACATTTCATTAAATCCAATTATACAGCAAACACTCCCAAAATAAACTTAGATTGTATTGAAGTTTCACTTAACAGTATATAAAATGCTGTGTTGTGACAGGTATCAACTATCCAATAGATACTGAATCAATTTTTCTTAAGTACTACTAACTGCTTGCTTTTCGTGAAGCTAGATCATTCTGAAATTTTCCTCTTAGACCTATGAGTGCAAACATATGGTATCTGTCCTTCTCTGCCTGATTTATTTTGCTTAGCATGACACCCTCAAGGTCCATCCACTTTCCTACAAATGGCCATATGTCATTCTTTCTCATTGCCATGTAGTACTCCATTGTGTATGTATACCACCTCTTCTTGATCCACTCATCAGGTGATGGACATTTAGGCTTTTTCCATGTTTTGGCTATTGTTGACATTGCTGCTATGAACATTGGGGTACATGTGCTCCTATGCCTCCGCATTTCTGTATCTCTTGGGTAAATCCCTAGCAGGGCTATTGCTGGGTCATAAGGGAGTTCTATGGATAGTTTTTTGAGGAACCTCCACACTTTCCAGAGTCGCTGCACCAGTTTACATTGCCACCAACAGTGTAGGAGGGTGCCCGTCTCTCCACACCCTCGCCAGCATCCATAGTCTCTTGATTTGTTCATCTTAGCCACTCTGACTGGTGTGAGGTGGTATCTCAGTGTCGACACATCCCCAAAGGCAAGGGAAATGAAAGAAAAACTGAACTCTTGGGACTTCATCAAGATAAAAGGCTTCAGCACTGCAAAGGAAACAATCAAGAAAACTAATAGGCAATCGAAAGAATGGGAAGAGATAGTTGCAAATGACATATCAGATAAAGGGTTAATATCGAAAATATACAAGGAACTCACCAAACTTCACACCCACAAAACAAATAATCCAGTGAAGAAATGGGCAGAAGACATGAACAGATACTTCTCCAAAGAGGACATCCAGATGGCCTACAGGCACATGAAACGATGCTCAACATCACTGATTATCAGGGAAACACAAATCAAAACCACACTGAGATACCACCTCTTAATACTTTTTGAACAAAAGACCTTGCATTTTCCTATTGCACTGAGCCCTGCAAATTACACAGCTGATCCTGACTCTAGGCCACAAATACCTCCTTTCTTTATTTTAGGAAGTTCTAGGGTGACAGTGCCTCCTGTGTGCTGTCTTTGGGTTTTTGCTTTTCCATGGAAACACAAATGGCAATAGGAAGGTACAATTGTTTGCTGCTGCTCCTGAGATCAGTTTTCAACACCCTGGGTGCCTGAGGCTTGTTGTCTGTTGACCTGGAATGGAAAGAATGACTCCTTGCATATGCCAGCTGTGTTCCAGAGCAGAGTCTGAGAAAATTGCTCACCAAAGCAGTGCCTTTGGATTTATCATTCCCTTTTTTACTTTTGGGGAGGCTGGGCAGTAATGTGGCCTCAGACATAATTCCTTCATTACCTTGCTGGCTACTCTTGCCTTTCACTATTTCTCATACTTGTCTTCTTTCTCTTTCCTTTGTTCTCTTTGTGTGTCACTTTTATTTTTTGCTTCCTCTTTTGTATAGTAGCATCTCATTGCCTTTTATCTTGAACCGGACAGAACCCTTCATTTTACTTTCAGGAGAAGAACAACAAAACAAAACAAAACAAAACAAAACAAAACAAAAAACAAGCAAGAAAAATAACAACTCAAAACCAGCAAAGCATATAAACTAATGTGTGATAGATGTTTAGAAGTATAAGAACATTGCTCCAATCTTCAAAAATACTCAAGAACCAATTCAGTCACAGAAAAATTACTTTGTTACAGAAGCACCATGGAATTTTAACTGTTTCCTACATAAACCTAAACCAGTATTTAAACAGGGACATATCAGTTTTCAAAAATATTTATGTCAGAAACTGTTCGTTTTTTACATGACAACTTATTGGTACCAAGCAACAAAGGTCACTCAAGTAAACTCATGTTCCACATAACAGCAATGATCATATACTGTAATCATTTGCTAGGATTGCTGTAACAAAGTTTCACAAACTGGGCTTAGAACAAGAGAAATATATTGTCCAGCAGTCTGGAGGCTAGAGGTCTGAGACCACAGTGTTGGCAGGTTGGTTCCTTTCATGAGCCTTGAAGGAAAATCTAGTTCAGCCTTTTCTTCTTTCTCTGGAGGTTTGCTGGTAATCTTTGGCATTTTGTGTAAATGGTAATCTTGTATCTCCAGATCATATTCCCTCTGTACAGGTCTCTGTCCACATTTTCCAGGACACCCGTAATACTGGATTAGGCCAATTTTAATGACTCCATTTTAACTTAGTAACCCTTGTAAAGACTCTGTCTCCAATGAAGGTCATACTATGAGGTAATGGGTTTAGAACTTCAACATATCCCTTTGTGAGGGTGGGGGGAGAACACAATTCAATGTATAATACAAATCAACATAAATAGACAAAAAGAAAAGGAACACAAGGAAGAAATGGAAAAGACTTTAATACCTTATTATGATATGAATTGGCCCCTACTTTATAAAAAATCATGGCAGGGCTCCTGGGTGGTTCAGTCTGTAAAGCTTCCGACTTTCACTCAGGTTGTGATCTCAGGGGTCTGAGTTGGAGCCTGGCATCAGGCTCTGTGCTGACACCTCGGAGACTTAAGTCTGCTTTGAATTCTGTGTCTCTCTGCCCCTCCCCCACTTGCACTCAGTCTTCGTTTCTCAAAAATAAGTAAACATTAAAAAAAGTTTTTAAAGAAATCACTAATAGAAAAACATTAGGTTCGCAAATATAAAGTGAAATAGTTTACCTTTAATAACATCCAATTCATAATTTGAGTTCTGAGAAATATGATATAACTATACTGAGGCAAGAATATCTCTTTCATAAGTTTTATTACATTTAGGTAATTTTATCAAAAAATAATGTTTATCTTTTATGAGTGAGTGTGGTCAGATATGTGAGAAAATGTTCTGAATTAAAAACATGTCAAAGATTTTAAATAAGATATATGACAAATCACTTGAAGAAATAGCTTATAAATGTCAAAATAGGCAAAAAACAAAATTAATAAACATAAAATATCAATCCAGAGAATTTCAAAAATGTAATAGGGAGAAAGCCTATACACCAAACAAGAAGAAAAGTTGCACCTAGCATCCTTATATATTTTTTTTAAGAGTTCTTATATTCTGAGAACGGAAGCGAGGGTGGAAACTGATTTAAGAAATAAAACAAGACTATTGCAGTCAGAGACAACTGAGAAACTCCAAGATTAGGGAGAAATTCTTTTCAAAAGCAAAATCAGTCAAGATGGAATAAGATAGAATTGCAAAGTCACATAGCCTCTGGCCAAAAATTATATTTTATTTTATTTTGGCACATTGAAAATTAATGGCTTAAAACTACTGCTTCATAGCTATCAGTTTTAAAAGTGAAGTAATTGCACATCAAACAGGAAGAATCAAAACTATCACATTTTTCAGTATTGATACTGATTCAGATCTGAAAATGACCAAAATCAGATTATAAAAGTGGAAGTAAATGGACATTATCTAATAGATAAATAAATAAGTAAATAATTAAAACATATTTAAATGCTTGTATAGGTTTGTACCTAATAAATTTACCTTCATTCTTATCAGAAGCTAATCAGAATACTCTGAAATTATACTTGAGAAATCCAATCACTTTTACAAAACTCAAAGAAGATACTGTGAATTATAGATCCTCTCCTATCCTGTGATACATTTAGTTTTATCTCTTTATCCACAGATTTGAATATAAATTTAGCATGAGACCACTATTATTTCTAAGATTTTAGAACTAAACCATTTCAACTGCATTTTTAAGAAAGTTATGGAATGAAAGATGTTTAGGGACAAGAAAAAATAGCAGAACTAAAAATAAAGAATTAATTTAATCCCAAATTAACACAAGCCAACTTATTGTAATGTTCAATTGTGATAGGTTTTTATTTTACATTTCCAATATAATTTTGAAAGACTATAAAAAATGGCTCCTATGAGGAATTTATTTTAAAGGTATTTTAGATGAACTATGCTGCATCAATTCACTCCTCTTAAAGCGGAATTCAAGAAAGTCTGCAGGTTAACAAGTTCCCCAGTGATTCTTACGCACACTGAAATTTGAGAAATTTCAAACTTTTTCCTGACCTGAGACCTTTATCCAGAAGTCAGGCATCCTGTGTGTTTCTGCTCTCTTAACATTTTTTACAGCCCATCTTTCCCTACAGTCCACTTAAACCTTGAGCATGATTCTTCTTTGCCTTCTCTTGCTTATAGACATAATTGTATATCTGAGTAATAGATTATGCTATTTATAGACCATTAATAGCATTCCCATTCTACTATGACTCTTGACCTTTTTCTTGATCTTTGTGACTGCTTGTGCACTGACTTAGCAGACCAATATGATATCACAGTAATTTGAAAAAGAATATGGTTTTTGCATTGTATTTGAAAATGCTAACGGGGATACCTGGGTGGCTCAGTTGGTTAAGCGTCCGACTCTGGCTTTTGCTCAGGTGATGATCTTACAGTTTGTGAGATGGAGCCCTGTGTAGGGGTCTGCACTGACAGCTTAGGGCATGCTTGGAATTCTCTTTCTCCCTCTCTCTCTGCCCATCACCAACTCCTGCCCCTCTTTAAATAAATAAATAAACATTTAAAAAATGCTGATGAATTTAATAGACTTGATAAATAATAATTAATATTATTTATTTCAATTCCAACTTCCAATAGGAGGTTAATTTAGAGCTTTGAACTTAATTTGATTTAATCTATTCCTACTTAATTTTTATTTGACACTGAAATAAATTTAAAATTGAATACTTTAATACAACCACAGTCCTAATCTATAAGAATGTATGACTTCTACATTTAATGTTCTATAACTAATACTGCAGTTTTGCAAACAAAATTTTTGACTGTTAAGTATAAAAAATTAACACATGGCTCTTGGGTTTTTCCTCTCTTTCTTTCATTTCTGTTGTATCACAAATATTATCCACTCAAATCTGTTGAGATTTAAATATCAATTTTAGATTGTCTCAAAATTCTGACATTTCCTCAGACTTTTTGAAATTTTGACTATTATTTAAAAGATATACATGTAGTCTTCCAACTATTTAATATGTTTAAATATTATGAGGTTTCTATGCTATTTTAAAAGGATTTCCTCAATTATTTTGAAATATTATTTTTCTTAAATTTAAAATTGATTGAATCACACCTGTTCAAAGAACTAAGAATTAGTGAACTTGCTTTCCAATATAAGTTATATTGTTAAAAGCCTGTAGGCTCATTTGTTTGCTTTTTTTTTCCCTATAACTGAGCAGATAGTGTGAATATATCATACATTTCTTTGACTTTACTCTTTGATACAAAACAAGTAGTATATTCTCCTCATATTAGTTTAGAAGTCTAATTCTAAATGTAGGATGTCAATTCGATTCTAATTGAATAGATACATTGAATCTAAAATGGATCGGATTTAAAAAAAACAAATAAATGAAGTTGATCAGATTTATTCTCATTTTTTGAAAACTAGCATAAAGGTCTGATCTATTTTCCTGTCATTTGATATCATTGCTTTCTTTTGAAACCAATAATTCGAATGAAATTTCCACATTCCCAATCTAGCTGTGCACTAACTGATGAAAAATGAGTTAATTCCCCAAGTCAAAGATGAAATATGGGTCTTAGAACTATCCTTCCACTCTTCCCCATATACCGATATCAATACTCACAATCATTGTCTATATGCCCCTTATCTAGTCTATAGCCATAAATGATATCAATTAGGAATGCATACACATGTGTAGTTGTAAAATACTAAAACTTTCTCATAATAATATCATTCTATTTACTCATGTGTTCATGGTATACTACCTTGTCATTTCTAATACCTCAGCATTGTATCTTTTAAATAAAATATTATATATTTAAGTTCAATTAAGGGGCGCCGGGGTGGCTCAGTCAATTAAGTGTCCAGCTTCGGCTCAGGTCATGATCTCACGTTCCTGGGTTCTAGCCCCGCGTCAGGCTCTGTGCTGACAGCTAGCTCAGAGCCTGGATCCTGCTTCAGATTCGGTGTCTCCCTCTCTCTCTGACCCTCCATGCTCATGCTGTCTCTCTCTCTCTATTTCTCAAAAATAAATAAAAAACATTTAAAAAAAGTTTAACTAAAGCTAAGTTTAAAGGCCAATTCTAGGAATGTTTAATAAACTCTTGGGTGCATTTTTATTGTCTCTTTAAAGACAATAGTCCAAGAAGTTGTAAATATATTTCACTTTGCATGTTGGTCTGTCTTATGGATAATGCAAAAGTATCAAAAATTAGAAAATTAATAATTTTTAAAACTCTTTAAAATTAATGTTTACCAGTCTGAGTAAGTGTCATATTATTCTCACTCTTTTGCTTTAATTTTAGTTCAAGAGAGCTTTTTGTTGTTTTTGCTGGTGTTTTTCCAATGTCCTAGTGGTAGAGGATATGGAGAGTTTATCAGGATGGTAGCCATTTATGAGAAGAGCTTTTGAGAGAAATTTAGATTAAGAAGGGATAAGCAGAGGAAAAGCTTTTACAATCCTGCTAGAATACTATGATTTAGTGAAATGGTGTTCCTGGAATTTAAAGATCAGATAAAATTAGACGCTGCTTGTGGGCTCCTTTCAGCCACAGTGCTAATCAGGCAGGTGGGCTACCCTCCAGATGGGTTGGTCCGCCCCTCAGGGCCTATTTGCAACCTGGTGTACACAGGTCTTTTTAAGCATCAGTTTAAGTCATATGCCTGTGCAGTCACACAACATCAAATGTCTGCATGTATCAATATATTTTTCTCTATGATAATGAAATTAACAACATATGTTTAAGTTATTTATTAGTTTGTTGGACTTGGTCACTGATATAAAGTTTCTTTTCCTTTAATATTAGAAATATTTCTGATGTGCAATAATGTATAAAAATAACTTCATAAAACTCTTTGAATCCAGCATCAAAGTAAGATGTAAGATACTGTAAATATTTTTTTAAGTTTTTTATTTAGTTTTGAGAGACAGAGAGAGACAGTGCGAGCAGGGGAGGGTCAGAGAGAGAGGGAGATACAGAATCTGAAGACAGACTCCAGGCTCTGAGCTAGCTGTCAGCACAGAGCCTGATGCGGGGCTCGAACCCACAAACCGTGAAATCATGACCTGAGCTGAAGTCAGACGTGTAACCGACTGGACCACCCAGGCACCCCTGTAAATATATTTTAAACCCTTCTGTATCTCTTCTGAATCATATTCTTTCTGTATCTCTTCAAAAGAAAATGTCTTCTTGATTTTATGTTAAACATTCTTATAATATTATTTATAAGTTTAATATATATGGATATTTTGATAATATAAAATAATGAGCTCGTATGTTAGAAAACTATATGATTGTAACATTTTATTTATTCATAGTGATTCCTATAGCTTCAATTTATTTATTTCCTCTATAATTAATGCTTCACCTATAAGTATGTCACGTTCACATGAAGATAGTTTGTTTCACATATTTTGTTATTACAAACAGTGCTTCTAGGAGCATTCATACATATTTTCACAAGTGCAAATATGCAGAAATTAGGAAACATTATCAAAGGTGGATTTGCTATCTCATAGGAAATCTACGGTGTTCCACTTGTTAACTAGTTAGGTTATTTTGAACTATCCTATTCGTTCAAAAGAGTATTTAGAAGGATCCATTACCTTTTTTATTTAAAATTTTATTTACTTATTTTGAGACAGAGAGAGAGTACACAAGCAAGGAAGGGGCAGAAAGAGAGAGACAGAGAGAGACAGAGAGAGACAGAGAGAGAATCCAAGCAGTGTGAAGCCTGATGTGGGGGCTTGATCTCATGACCCTGGGATTATGACTTGAGCCAAAATCAAGAGTTGTAAACTTAATTGACAGCCACCCAGCCTCCCCCATTATCTTTCTTATGTATTCATAATTCCCTATAACTTACTAAATATTTTAACCTCCTCAATTTATATTCTGTATCCAGTAATCCCAATATTTGAAATTTGTGGCAGCAAAGTTACTCTATTGTTATTTCCACTGATATTTACATGTGCTTTATAAATTTGGATTCTGTGATTTTGTTCTGTGTATGTCTGTCTTCAAGAAACTTGTGAACCATCAGCCAAAGGCACAAATTCCCAGAGATGAAAACTTCTCTGTGTAAAGGATCCTAAGGCATTACCAAAGTAGAAACATTTTATTACTTGAATGGTTATGGTCATAACAGGAAAATATATTTCCCCCAAGTAAAGCTCAGGGTAGAAATCACATATTCTTATCTTGCCTCTATTTGCCCAAAAAGTTATTTTATGTATTTATTTGTTTGTTTATATCATTTTATGGTTTTTTCCCCCCATCAAGATCAGTGTACTCTTTGGATTGCCTGGGTAGCTCAGTTGGTTAAACATACAACTTTAGCTCAGGTCATGATCACATAGCGATTGAGTTCAAGTCCCTTGTCAGAGCCTGGAGCCTGCTTCATATTCTGTCTCATTCTGTCTCTCTCTCTGCCCCTTCCCTGCTCACACACTGTCTCTCTCTATCTCAAAAATAAACAAACATTAAAAAATTAAAAAAAGAAAAAGGTCAGTGTACTCTTTAATTCCTATCCCCTGTTTCCCCCGTCCTGCCACTCAACTCTCCTCTGGTAATCACCAGTCTGTTCTCCACAGTTAAGAGCCAGTTTCTTGCTTTGGTCCTTTCCTTTTTTAGTCTCCTTTGCTTGTTTGTTTTATTAAATTCCACATATTAGTGAGATCATATGCTATTTGTCTTTCTCTGATTAATTTCAGTAAGCTGTGATATATATATGGCTGTGATATATATATATATATGTGTGTAAATATGTGTATATATACATATATATATGTAATATTTCACCTCTTCTTTACCCATTCATCTATGGCTGGACACTTGGGTTGCTTCCATAATTTGGATATTGTAAATAATGCTGTTATAACCATAGAGTGCATGTATACCTTTGAAGTAGTGTTTTTATATTCTTGGGGTAAATACTCAATAGTTCCATGATTGGTACTTCTACCGTTAATTTTTTGAGAAACTCCCTGCTGTTTTCCACAGTGGCTGAATCAATTTGCATTCCTACCAACAGTTCAAGAGGATTCCTTTATCCACAACCTTGCCAACCCTTATTTCTTATGTTTTTGATTTTAGCCATTCTGACAGGTGAGAGGTGATATCTCATTTCCGTTTTGATTTGCATTTCCCTCATGATGAGTGATGTTGAGCATCTTGCCATGTGTCTGTTAGCCGTCTGTGTGTTTTGGAGAAATGTCTTTTCCTGTCTTCTGCTCATTTTTTAATTGGATTATTTGTTTATTGGGTATTGAGTTATATCTGTTCTTTATGTATATTGATACTAACCCTTTATTAGATGTGCCATTTACAAATATCTTCTCCCATTCATTAAGTTGCCTTTTCATTTTATTGATTGTTTCCTTCACTGTGGAGAAGCTTTCTATTTTGATGCAGCTCCAGTAGTTTGTTTTTGCTTTAATTTCCCTTCTTCAGGAGACATATCTTAAAAAATGTTGCTATGGTCTATGCCAGGGAGATTACTGCCTGTTTCTTCTCCAAGGGTTTTTCAGGGTTTCAGGTTTCACATTTAGGTATATAATCCACTTTGAGTTTGTTTTTGTGTATGGTGAAAGAAAGTGGTCCAGATTCATTCTTCTGCATGCAGCTTTCCACTTTTCCCAAGACCATTTGTTGAAGAGTCTGTCTTTTTCTCATTGGATGTTTATTCCTCCTCTGTGGAAGATTAACTGATCATGCAAATGTGGGACTTCTGGGCTTTTTGTTCTATTCCATTGATCTGTGTGTCTATTTTTAGGCCAGTATCCTTACTGTTTTAATTACTACCACTTTATAATGTAACTTGAAATCTGGAATTGTGACATTTTCAGTTTTGTTTTTCTTTTTCCAGATTGCTTTGGCTATGTGGGGTCTTTTGTAGTTTTATAATTTTATAATTTTAGAATTGCTTGTTCTAGCACGGTAAAAAATTCTATTAGGATTTTGATAGGGATTGCATCAAATGGGTAGATTGCCTTGGGTAGTATAGATATTTCAACAATATTTGTTTTCCAACCCATTTGCATTGAATATCTTTCCATTTCTTTGCATGGTCCTGAATTTCTTTTTATCAGCTTTTATATTTTTCAAAGTAGAGGTTTTTCATCATTTTAGTTAAGTTTACTCCGAGATATTTTGTTGCTCTTGGTGCAATTGTAAATGGGATTGTTTTCTTAATTTCATTTTTGAGACTTTATTATTAGTGTATGTAACAGATTTCTGTACATTGATTTTGTACTCTGTGACTATTGAATTTATGTATCAATTCTAATAGTTTTTATGTAGAATCTTTAGGGTTTTCTATATATTGTATTATGTCATCTGAAAATAGTGACAGATTTACTTCTTCCTTAATGGTTTAGATGCCTTTTATTTTCTTATGTTGTCTAACTTCAGTGACTGGGACTTCCGTACCCTGTTGAGTAAAAGTGGTGAGAGGGGGCATCCTGGCCTTGTTCCCAACCTTAAGGGAAAACTCTTAGTTTTTCACCATTGAGTGTGATATTGGCTGTGGGTTTTTATATGAAACCTTTATTATGTTGAGATATTTTTTCTTTAGAATTACTTCACAAAGGGTTTTTATGATGAATGGATGTTGTACTTTGTCAAATGTTTTTTCTGCATCTATTGAAATGACCCTATGGTTTCTATCCTCTCTCTTATTGATGTGACATATCACATTGATTGTTTTGCAAATATTGAGCCACGCTTACATCCTGGAAATAAATCCCACTTGATCATGGTATATGATTTTTTTAAAAAAATGTATTGTCAGATTTAGTTTGCTAATATTTGTTGAGGATTTTTAGCATCTATATTCATGAGAGATATTGGCCTATTCTCTTTATTGATGGTGTCTAATTTATATTAGGGTGATACTGGCCTCATACAATGAATTTGTATATTTCCCTTTCTTTCTATGCCAAAAAAAGTTATTTAAACAAAAATTTATATGTACATAACTTTCCTATTCAAATTCTAAACAAAGCAGTTAAGGTATAGTTTTTAAGTACCTGTTATCATCATCTGGTGAAATGAATCATCTATTTTATTTTTATCTATATATCTACTAATAGATGTATGTATGATGCATCTATCTATTTATCTATCAATCTATCATCTATCATTTATCTCTATCTATCTACCATCATCATCATCTGACATTTCTCTATTTTTTTATCCTCATTCTCTACTTAACTTTTTCCTTATTGTCAACTATTTTATTTGTCTGATGACTGATTTTTTGTATGTGTTCCTATAAAAATGCATTTTTATGTTGGTTATGTTCCTAAGCCATTAGTTAATTTTTCACTCAGTACTTTGTTTTTAACATTTCTCCATGTTATTTGATTATTGCTTCTAGTTGTTGAATTCTTGATATTTACAAACCAGTTTTTCTAGTGATACCCCACACCAGTGGCCCCCAGTACCTTTGACTACAAACAATGCTGTGATGGTTATCCTCTCCTCCCTGGTACTCCTTATAGAACTTAGGAGAACTTCTAAGCTTTTGTATAGATGGCTCTCAGGAGGTTGTCCCTATTTGATTGCTCTGGTTTATACAAAGAGCAGTGTATCTTTTAAAATTATATAAGTTTTTGAGAAAATTTTTGATATACAAAATCTTTACTTATGCATCTAGTAGATGTATACATCTACTTATACATCTAGTAGAATCTGTCTACAAAGGTTTGGGGTCTCAGTATTCGGAAAGAGATTTTTCCATGGCCATTTTAGGCATTTTTTGTTTTGTTATTGTTTTTAAATTTGACTTATGTATGCATATTTTCTTTTTCTTCTTTTGTCATTTTGTCATTTTTAAGTTTTTTAGAATTGAATCATTTACATCTAAGATCGTTAGATGAGATTTATTAGGATATAATGTTTGTTCTCTACATTAAATCACTGTTGTCTGTATTTCCATTTTTTTATACCACTTTTTTTCATACCACAATGTTTATTCTGGCATTCTACCATTTATTTTTTAATTCAGTCTTGAGAAAGATTTGTTTAGGAGACCTTATTAATTTTAACAAAAAAAGACCCATTGGAAATTGTTTTTCAATTCTTCATTTCTTTTTGTTGTATATTTCCTTGATATCTATTCTTTTTTTGTTTCTTTCTGTTTATGTGGTTACTACGTTTTATCTTCTGAAGTTGAATTCATGGTTTGTGCTTTATAACCTTTCTTGTTTCCTGATAATTAAAGCTAGAAATTTTCCCACAAATATCCAGAACTCCATGATTTTTGTCATACATTGCTTTCTTTTGTTTCAGTCTTAGTATTTTAGATCTACTGTATGGTTTTCTTTTTTTAATTTTTAAAAATTTTTTATTTTAAAAATTTTTATGCTTTATTTTATTTTTTTTAAATAGTTTACTGTCAAATTGGTTTCCATACAACACCCAGTGCTCTTCCTTACAAGTGCCCTCCTCCATCAGCACCACCTCTTTTCCCCCTCCCCCTTCAACCTTCAGTTGGTTTTCAGTATTCAATAGTCTTTCGAGTTTTGCATCCCTCTCTCTCCCCAACTCTTTCCCTCTTCCGCTCCCCCTGGTCCTCCATTAGGTCTCTCTTGTTTTCCTGTTAGACCTATGAGTGAAAACATATGGTATCTGTCCTTCTCTGCCTGACTTATTTCTCTTAGCATGACACCTCAAGGTCCATCCACTTTCCTACAAATGGCCATATGTCATTCTTTCTCACTGCCATGTAGTACTCCATTGTGTATATATACCACATCCTCTTGATCCACTCATCAGGTGATGGACATTTAGGCTCTTTCCATGTTTTTGGCTATTGTTAACATTGCTGCTATGAACATTGGGGTACATGTGCTCCTATGCATCAGCACTTCTGTATCCCTTGGGTAAATCCCTAGCAGTGCCATTGCTGGGTCATAAGGGAGGTCTATGGATAGTTTTTTGAGGAACCTCCACACTGTTTTCCAGAGTGGCTGCACCAGTTTACATTGCCACCAACAGTGTAAGAGGGTGCCCGTCTCTCCACACCCTCGCCAGCATCTACAGTGAGGTGAATAACAAAATGGAGACCGCCACCTCAAGGATTGACAAGACAGAGAGAAGAATAGGTGAATTAGAAGATATAGTTATAGCAAAAGAGGAAGCAAAAAAAAAGAGAGAGAAACTGATCCAGGAGCAGGAAAGGAGAATTTGAGACCTGAGTGAATCAATCAAACAGAACAACATCTGTATCATAAGAATTCTGGAAAAGGAAGACAGAGAGAAAGGGCCTGAAGGGATACTAGACCAAATTCTAACTGAGAATTTCTCAAATCTGGGAAAAGAAATAGACATTCAAATTCAAGAGGCACAAAGAACCCCCTTAAGACGTAATTTGAATCGACCTTTGGCAGGACATGTCTTTATTTTATTTTTGAGAGAGAGACAGAGAGTGAGTTGGGGAGGGGCAGAGAGAGAGAGGGGGGAGACATAGAATCTGAAGCAGGTTTTAGGCTCTGAGCTGTCAGCAAAGAGCCCTCTGTGGGGTTTGAACCCACGAACTGTGAGATCATGTCCTGAGCTGAAGTCGGACACTTAACTGACTGAGCCACCCAGGCGCCCCTATTTTTTTCTTTTTAATCAAAGTATTACTTAGTAGCAATCATATTTATATTCTAGCTATATGGTGCTAATTTCAGCATTCTTGTGATATTATTCTAATATCTGAAGAATTATATGTATAATTGTCTTATTTTATATTATTCTTATTATCTTTGTTTTCAGAGTATGTTTTTAACTTTGTTACTTACAGAGTATTATTAACATACTATGATAACAAAGACAATACAAAATCATATAATAATTATATTAATTTCAGGTGTACAACATAGAGATTTAATATTTTTGTACATCACAAAATGATCAACTCTATAGCCTTTGTTATCTTCTGTCACTATGCACTTATTATATTATTGAGTATATACTCTGTGCTGTAAATTTTACTCCCATGACTCATCCCTTTTTAACTGGAAGTTTGTGCCTTTTAATCACTTCATCTACTTTTTCCATCTCCTACTGCCTTCTGGTAACCAGTTGTTTGTTTGCTGTATTTGTGAATGTGTCTTTGTTTTGTTTTGTTTGTTGTTTTGTTTTTAGATTCTATATATAGGTGAAATCATACATCATCTTTCTCTATCTATCTTATTTCACTTAGCATAAGATCTTCTAGGTCTATGTTGCTACAAATGACAAGATTTCATTCTTTTTATGGCTGAATAATATTCTATTGTACATTTTCATCTCACAATCACATCTTTTTATCACTTATCTATATCTATATCACTTATCTATAGGTCGCTTCTATATCTTAGTTACTATGAATAATGCTACAATAAATATATGGGTTCACATATCTTTTCAAATTAGTGTCTTTGTTTTCTTTGGATAAACACTCAAAAGTAGAATTGCTGGATTACCTGCTAGATTTATTTTTAATTTTTTGAGGAATTTTCCCATTTTTTTGTAGTGTCTGCAATAATTTAATATTTCCATCAACAGAACACCAGGATTCCCTTGTCCCCACATGCTCACTGACACTTGTTTCTTGTCATTTTTAAAATGTTTATTTATATTTGAGAGAAAGAGTGTGAGTGGGGAAGGGGCAGAGAGAGAGAGAGGGAGACTGAAGATGTGAAGCAGGCTCTGCCCTGACAGCAGAGAGCCCAGTATGGGACTTGAACTCATGATCTGTGAGATCATGACCTAAACTGAAGTCAAATACTTAACCAAGTGAGCCACCAAGGCACCCTACTCTTGTCCTTTGATAACAGCCATTCTGACAACTGTGACATGGTGGATCATTGTAGTTGATGTTCATTTCTCTAATGATTAATGGTATTGAGCATTTATTCATGTCTTTTAGACATTGTATGTCGTTGGAAAAATGACTATTCAGATCCATGGCCAACTTTTACATTAGTTGTTAGTTTGGTTTTTGTTATTGAGTTGTATGAGTTCTTTATATGCCTTAGATATCAACTCCCTATTGGATAAATCATTTGCACATATCTTCTCCCATTTAGTAAGCTTCTTTTTCATTTGGTTAATAGTTTACTTTGCTGTACAAAAGCTTTTAGTTTGATGTAGTCCCAAAAGTTTATTTTTACTTTTGTTGTGCTGGACTGAAGAGACATGTCCAAAAAAATATTGTTAAAACCAATGTCAAAAAGCTTACTTCCTGTCTTTTTTTCTAAGAGTTTTAAGGTTTCAGGTTTTACACATAACTCTTTAATCCATTTTGAGTATATTTCTTTTTAATATGGTGTAGGAAAGTGGTCCAGTTTCATGCTTTTGCATATAGCTGTCTAAATTTCTAGACACCATTTATTGAAGAGATTGTCTTTTCTCCATTATACTCTCTTGTCTCCTTTGTCATAGATTAATTGATAATAAAATGGATTATTTCTCGGGTCTCTATTCTGTTCTGTTGATCTATGCCTCTGTTTTTCTTCTAGTATTATTCAATTTTAATTATTGTAGCTATGTAGTATAGATTGAAATCAGGGAGCATGATACCTCCAGCTTTTTTCTTCTTTCTCAAAATTGCTTTCACTATTCAGGGTCTTTTCTGGATTCATATGAATTTTCTAGTTTTGTGACAAACGTTTTAGGTATTTTGATAAGAATTGCATTGATTCTGTAGTTGGCTGTGTGTAATTTGAATGTTTCTATGATATTAATACTTCCAGTTTATGAGCACATAGCCAAAAAATATGTCTTTCCATTTATTTTTGTTGTCTTCAATTACTTTAATCAATCTCTCATAGTTTTTAGTGTACAAGTCTTTGACCTCATTGGTTAAACTTATTCCTAAGTGTTTTGTCATTTCAAATGCAATTGTAAATAAGATTGTTGTCTTAATTTTCATTTCTGATAGCTTATTGTATAGATACACAACAGATTTCTGTATATTGATTTGTATCCTGCAACTTTAGTTAATTAATGTTAATTCTAATAATATTTTGGGTACAGTCTTTAGGGTTTACTATATATAGTATCTTGTCATCTGCAAATAATGACACCTTTACTTCTTATTTACCAATTTGGATGCCTTGTACTTCTTTATCTTGCCTGATTGACATGGATAGAACTTCTAATACTATATTGAATAAAGTGGGGAGAGTGGACATCCTTGTCTTGTTCTTTATCTTTGAGGAAAAGCTTTCAGAATTTCACCTTTGACTCTGACGTTAGCTGTGGGCTTTTTGTATATGGCCTTTATTATGTTGAGGTAGGTTCCCTCCATACCACCTTCATTGAGAGTTTATACCAAAATTGATGTTGAATTTTGAAAAATACTTTTTCTGCATCTATTGAAATGATCATCTGATTTTTATTCATCCTTTTGCTATGTGCTATATCATGCTTTTGATATGTGGATGTTAAACAATCCTATTCCTGGAATGAATTCTACTTGGTTATGGTGTAAGATCCTTTTAATGTATGGTTGAATTAGGTTTGCTAATACTTCTGTTAAGGATTTCTATATGTTTGTTCTTCAGAAATATTGAGCCATAACTTTTTTTGAAGTATTTTTTGTTTTGGTATCAGAGTAATTCTGGCTTCATAAAATGGGTTGGAAGTGTTCTTTCTTCAACTTTTTTGGGAATAATTTGATAGGTATTAACTATTAAATGTTTGGCAGAACTCACTGATGAAGTCTTCTGGACCTGGATATTTGTTTGTTAAAAGTTTTTTTTTTTTCTTTTTTTTTTTAATTCAATTCAAGTAATTAGTCTATTCAAATTTCCTATTTCTTCATGATTCAGTAGGAAGATTATGTTTCTAAAAATTTATCCATATATTCTAGGCTGCTTATTCATGGCATATAATTTTTATACTATTCTCCTCTACTTCTTTTTATTTAATTATTAAAAATATTTATTTTTGAGAGACAGAGAGAGACAACGTGTGAGTGTGGAAGGGGTAGAAAGAAAGGGAGACATAGCATCTGAAACAGGCTCCAGGCTCTGGATGTAACCCCAGTGCCGGAAACATGGCTCTAATTCATTTCTTCTAATTCTTTGTATTTCTATGTTATCAGTTATAATTTCTCTTTTTTTATTTCTAATTTTTTTCATTTGAGATTTCTCCTTTTTTCTGATGACTTTCCCTAAAAATCTTTTGATTTTGTTTCTCTTTTCAAAGAATCAGTTCCTAGTTTATTGATCATTTCTATGTTTTTAGTCTCTTTATCATATTTATCTATTCTGGTCGGTATCGTTTTTGTTTTTTACTACTTTCAGGCCTAATTTGTTCTCCTTTTTGTAGTTTCTTTAGCTGTAAAATTAGATTATTTATTTGAGGTTTTCTTGTTTCATGAGGTAGGTTTGAATTGTAATGATGTTCCTTTTAGAATTACTTTTGTTGTGTCTGGAAGATTTTACAATGTTGTATTTTAATTTCATTTATTTAAGGTATTTTTAAAAATTTCCTCCTTGATTTATTACTGACCCTTTCCTTGTTTAATAGCATTTTGTTTAGACTCCTTACATTTGTGTTTTGTCTAGTTTTCTTCTTATAATTAATTTCTAGGTTTACACTAGAAATGTAATGTTGTTGGAAAAGATGCTTGATATGATTTAAGTGTTTTTCAATTTGTTGAGTCTTGTTTTATGGCCTAGCTTGTGATCTGTCCTGGAAAGTGTTCCTTGTTCACTTGAGGAAGATATATATTCTTCTATTTTGGTTGGAATGTCTATGTGTCATTTAAGACTAATGTTTCCTTATTGATTTTGTTTGAATAATCTATTGATGTAAGTGGGGAGTTAAAGTCTTCCACTATTATTGTATTGTGACCAATTTACCCCTTTAGGTCCCTGAATATTTTCTCTATATATTTTGATGCTTCTTCATTGAGGATATATATGTCTGCCCTTACTTTCAAAGTGAGTCTTTTGTAGGCTGTATATAGGTGAGTCTTGTTTTTTGTTTGTTTGGTTGGTTGTTTTTAGTTTGTTTTTTAACCCATTCAGCCATCCTATGTCTTTTGATTGGAAAATTTATTGATAGGTATGTACTTGCTATTATTTTGTTCATTGTTTGTTCTGGCTGTTTTTGTAGTTCCTCTCTTGTCCTTTCTTTTATTTCAGTCTTCCCCTGTAACTTGATTGTTTTCATCAGTGAAATATTTAGAATCCTTTCTCTTTTCCTTTTGTGTATTTACTATAACTTTGTGTGTGTATGCATGTGTGGTTATCAGCAGTACACACATAACACTTATGTGTGTACTAGTCTTTTACAAGTAGATAATAAGTTTCTATAAAGCCCATCCCAAAGCTTTATATTTTTACCCCCTATTTTATATTTTTTGATGACACACATTACGTATTTTTATTTTATATATCCCTTAGCTAATTATTTTTTTAATTAATTTTACTTCTGTCTTTTTACTATTTATACTTGTTTTACAAGTAGTTGATCCACATCTTTATTATTTATTTACTTTTTCTAATGAGTTTTTTACATAATGTGTTTTCTTATTATTAACTAATGCCTTTGTTTTTAGCTTAAAGAGGCCCCCCCCCCTTTTTTTTTAACACTTCTTGTAAAGCTAGTTTAGTGGCCATCGACTCCTTTAGCTCTTGCTTTTCTGGAAAATTCTTAATCTCTCTTTCAATTCTGAATAGCCTTGGTGGCTAGAGACACTTTGGTGTTTTGTTTTGGTTTTTTCAGCACTTGGAATACATAATGCCACTCTCATTTGGCTTGCCTAGTTTCTGCTCAAAAATATGATGATAGACTCATGAGGTTTTCTTTCCACATAATATGTTCTTTTCTCTTATGTTTTTAAGATTTGTTTCTCTTTGGATCCATCTTATTTGGCGCTCCTTGGGCTTCCTGGACCTTGAAATTTCCTTCTGTAAATTAGAGGAATTTTCAGCCATTATTTCTTCAAAAACACTTTTCTGACTTTTTCTTTCTCTTCTCCTTTTGGGGCACTATAAGGTAAATGTTATTCTGCTTGATATTGTCTCAGAGGTCCCTGAAGATTTCCCCACTTCTTTCAAGTCTGGTATTTTTTCTAATTTTGCTGCTCTGTCAGATATTTTCCATCATTTCTCTTACTACTGATTCATGCTTCTATTTCATCCATTCTATTGTTGAACTCCTCTAGTGCACTTTTCCATTCACTCGTAACTTGTTTGGTACTTCATAGTATTTTTTAGTATTAGTCTCTTTTTGAAGTACTTCCTGTGTTCTTTCATTTCTGTCCTGAGTTTAATGAACATCTTTATGGTCATTACTTTGAACTCTTTATCAGTGAAGTTGAGACTCAGGTGCTTATCTCACCCATTTGGGTCTCTGCTGAGCAAGGAAGACAAGGCTCAGGACAATCATTCATCGTGGTTGTGTCTCAGTCTCTGTGTGGGCTGGGAAGGATTCAGGCACTCATCCAGCTCTGCTGTGACTTAGATATATTAGTTATTTTGATCTTGGTAATTATCCCATGAAGCATGTTTTATTGTGTGTGTACATGTGTGTATTTGTTTACATATATAATATCACAATATACACTTCAGGTATATACAATTATATTTCTTAAGTGTTTTTCAATAAAGTTGAAAAAAAAGTAAATGTTTGTAAATATAATGTCCTAGACTTTACTCACCTTTCAGTTAAAATGAGGCTGATAATATAATAACTGCTACCGCCAACCTGCCCAAGGAGGAATGGGAATCCTATTAAATATTCTTTTACTTATTTTAGGGATATCTCACTTGAGGAGATCACCTTGTTAAATTGGCAGTTTAATTCATGGTTTTGGCTCTGATATCATGTTATCACATTTGCTTGAAAATGTTGCTATGTATACCACAGTTTTCATCTTCTACACACCTCAATGAACCCACAAGTTGAGGATGTAAGGGAACCTAGACCATGACTTTGATCACCTCACTGAGATAAAATAAGTAAATAACATAAACATTTCTTGCTATGTAGTAAGACTAATATACATGTTTTAATATTCCCCTTATTTGCCATTCCCTCAGATTCCCCCAGCCTCTCCCCCACTAGCCCCCACCTGTCTCCATTTGTATTCCTCAAGTCTTAATCTTCTTTTCATAGACACTTGCACCCAATCTCTCCACCTACTGGGATAGGCAATGGTTGTGTTTATGCTTAGAGGATATCTATTGACTTCTGTTGTACTTATCTTCCCTATCAAGGTCCCTTGGTTGCCTGTGTCCAGAATATCTTATACTCTGGGATACTTGCCTATAAGTCTTTATATTTTCTACATTGCAGGGTATATTTCTTTGTTTAAAGTAAATGTTAGTTATTGGTAGCCTCTGAAAAATGTATATTACTAGAAAAGGCATACTCTATTCCAAATCACTGGAAATTTGCAAATCAAATCATTAGATTGGTACAATAATTATAATTTAGGATCCATCTACAGACAATAAATTACAAATTTAAATCTATTAAGGGATAAGTATAATATGGAAATAATTATAATGTAAATGTATGCATTTTAAATAATAAATCTTCATTAATTTCCATGTCAAAATCATTAATTAGTGATTTATATTTCTATTTATTCCAAATCCTTTAATTAGTGATTTCTGTTAGAAAAATCATCATTATTTTTCACACTTCAAAAACACACTGTGAAAACTGTTATAGTAATTGGCATGTTTATTTAATTTATATGGCTTTTTACCAAATAGCTTTAGCTATAACATAAATATTCTTCTGAAAATAGAAGAAAAGTTTCTTGAATGTAGTTTTATATAGTCCTCATGTATACAGAAGGTAGCTAAGCTTTGCTTCCTTATTCACTGTTTTTCCCAAAGAATTGAATATTTTACAATTCTGTCTCTTTGTACTGTTTAATATTCTTTTCTTCATCAAATTAGATTTCTGCTCTTTAATTCTTAGCTCAAGCAACAATTTTCACTTTGAATTCTCCCTTTGGTTCGGCATAGACAATTTATTCTCCTATTCTTGTTTCCACATCATCCTATGTATTCTTTATTTTTTCATTCTGTAAGTTCTTTTTCATTGTTTTATAATTAATCACTATCAGTGTCTCCAGACAGAATGTGAACTTCTGAGATCAGAAATTTGTTATACATATTTCATTCCTATCGTGTAGCATGCATATTCCAAATGAAACTTGATTCAAAGAGTGAATAGTTTAGTATGCTAATATCTTATGAAAGTGGTAACATGATCATAAGATTAATACTTTCTAATTATATTTTGAATTCCTTCACACAATAAAGTGATAAATGGATAAAACCAGTTTGAATGTATATTATAAATTTAAAAATGTCATCTCCTCCATTCTCTTTTTAGAAAAAAATAATTAATACTTCAAAAATTAAATAGGTATATCTTTTAAATGTTTCCATATTTATGCTGGATATCTTTCACAATGAAATACTGTCTACAACACACAACTAAAATTCTCAAACATATTTAATTTTAGATATATTTTCTTCCCAATTCAAATTATAGCTTCAAAAAAGTGGCTCATCAGCTTCATATTTATTTTAGATTTTCCTCATATTTCAACTCAAACTCTAATAGTGCAAAACAATGATGCTATAAAAAGGGACTACAGAATTATCATTTTTATTTTAATATTACAGGTTAAAACACATTTTTTCTCCTAACAATTTTTAAATCCTCAAATCTATTTTGCTATAAAATAAATAAATAATTTTATACTTTATAGAGAGGAGTATTTATATATATATGCACCATGTATGGACTTTTAAGTGAGTAATTTTTCTTTTGATTATTTTAATCATCTACTATTCTTGTGAGTCATTGCATTATTTTCTACCTAATATTTCTCATTACTTAATTACTCATTTTTACAAGATATTTTTTCTGCCCTAAATGTCCATAATGCCTTCACCTTGTTAAATCCTGATAATCTTTTAAGATCCATTTTGTTTATGTTTTTCATGAATACATGAACCAAAGATGTCTTTTGTGACACATTGTGAAAATTCTTATTGATTATATTTGACACAATCCATTTAACTTGAATACACGTACTCTTATTAAAAAATAGACAAAACTATTTCTAATGTTTACGTTAGATTTAAACCATGAATATAATTATATGTTTTCCATAATAATTGATTTTAAGTTAAATGTAAATACAAATAAATTCCCATCATAAACTTCTAAATTTAATACGTAAAATTTCAATATGTATGTAACAAAATGATAATACAAATATTATTATGTGTTTGATTTATACTTAAATTAATCTCTAGTTTGATTTATTTTCAAGTCTAGCACATGTCTTTTGTTCAGAGTAATATTGAGGTTATCTATCGTTCCAATAATAAGATTTTTTAATCTTCTCTTGAAATCACATAAACATATCAAATATAATTTGAATCTATAATAATAATGTATATTTTTAAAGAAAAATCTGAGATTTCTTTAAAATTTAAATAAATTACTTTGACTTCTTCATGAAAAGCTGAAGCCTACTAGTTGGCCAATTTTATCATCCCATTGTGCACTTACCATGACACACAGTTTACTATCTTGCAGTCTTACCATGCACTCTCAAAGTTTCTTAAATTTTTCAAGCTATGTCTTCTCATAAGATCGTCTCCTTTCCTTTGCTGTAGAGATGAACTACTTATTCTTGCAATCTCATCTGCTCTCCATATGTTTCCCGGTTCTTCACATTTTCAAAGCATCCTTTCATCTAAGTTAATAAAGAAGGCATTGTTCCCTTGACTGTGCTCTCAAGATTTTATACATAATTCCACTGTTGAATGTCACATTTATATTTTACATATTTCTTGAGTGTGTGTCTGTCCTGCCAACATTGTGTTAAATTCAAGTGTTCAGAGACTCTATTAGGAATAGTGCCCACTCTTTACCAGATACTTTTCTGGACATTGTGGGCAAACCAGTTAAGACTGCAAGTCCCTTTTACTCAGGGAATATACATTCGAGTAAAGGGAACATAAAATGAACAAATAAATCCAAATTATTCTAGGAAGTAGCAACTTTTGTGTGAAATAGATAAAAAGCAGCCACTAATGGGAGTGCTGTTTTAGAATGGTGAGGGTTGAGGCTTGGTGGGGAGTTGATGATATTGGATCAAGAACATTATTCAAATTCTAAGGGGAAGTATTTTAAATAAAAGATCAGAAAGTTGATTAAACTAAGTAAGACTGAAAATTCACCATTGGAATTTACTGAAAATATGACTGTATCTCCAAGATTTAGGAAGCCTGATATATTGCACTTTAATTGCCACTATTTCTTATTTTCTGTCATTTTATAATTAAATTGCCACCAGTGAAATAGAATTTTGAGAAAGTATGTGCATATGTGTATGTGTGTGTGAACATGTGTGTGTCTATACACACATTGAGAGCCTGAAGGAGGGAGCTCCTGTGTTCATGGGTGTGCCTGAATCAGAATAGACGAGATTTGCAAGAAGATTGCGGAGGAGTGGTTCTGCTGAAAGAGTTGCATTCTCCGCTTCAATGAGTTTAATATTGCTTATTATTAAATATCAATATTACTTAATAGCTGTAGTCTAAAAACTGTAATATTTTACATTTTAACCACCTAACACATGGAAATGTTATACATATAATATGTATTATATATATTGTTCATATACATATTGAACATGAGTAGTCCACTGCAAATCAATATTTCACAGCTTTTGTTTGGTGGTCTCTGGTAAACAATAATTACATCAAAGAGAAGGGAAAAATCCTAAAAAATTTAAACTAGGCAGGCATCTAAAATTTAATAATCTTTTCCATTAAGTTCGTTTGCCACCACAATTTATATTTGTGTTCCTTTCTCTCCATCCACGGACTGTTTTCACTATTAGGGTCTGTTAGTCTTTAGTCTTAAGTTTAAAATTATAAACATTTACCAAGTTTCTAAACAATTTATGTGTGTACATAAAATTGGGTATCTTGTGTGTGTGTGTATATATATGTGTGTGTGTGTATACATATATATATACAAATTATATTGTATATATTTGCTACAAATTATATTGTGTATTTAATTTATATAGAAGCTCAGTATATTATATATATATGCAATATAATTTGTAGCAAATATTTCTTTCCTTTTTAAATTTTTATTTCATTTTTGAGAGAGAGAGAGAGAGAGAGAGAGAGAGAGAGAGAGAGAGGGAGAATGAGTGGGGCAGGGGTAGTGAGAGAGGGGGAAACAGAATCCAAAGCAGACTCCAGGCTCTGAGCTGTCAGCACAAGGCTGGACACGGGGCTTGAACTCACAAACCACATGATCATGACCTGAGCCGAAGTCAATGTTTAACCAACTGAGCCACCCAGGTGTCCCTGTGGCAAATATTTCTAATCACATTTTATGCAATACTGTTGTATGTTAGACTATTAATATATATAATGATTCAGGTTTGGTGAATGATGACAATCTATTTACTTCAATAACAAGTGTGACTCTTATTTAAGCCACACTTAAATATCGCTTGATCTTGCTCTCAAGATTAAGATCTTGAGAGCAAGATTACTTTAGCCAGGACATTTCACTTCTGGATACTACAGGTTCATTTGTCTCTTTTATTAATATTTAAATTTGAAGATTCATTATGGACTTGATTCAATATGCCAGTAACACTATCCTGTACATTAGACCCTCCTTAAATCTCATGGGAGAAGTGTTTTTTGTTTGTTTGTTTGTTTGTTGTGGCTTTTTTTAAGTATGTGATTAACCTTAGCACAGTTTGAATGTGCTTTATTACACACTTTAGGAAATGAAAAACAAAGACAAAGACCATTTTCCCAACGTGACATTAAAGAAAGTCTATAGTCTTGCAGAGTGTGCCAGCCATTCAACCAAAGGAAAAGATATGTTTGAGGGGGACTCCTTAAGAAGAAAATTACTTTCTAATATTATGTTAATTATCTAGGTAGCATGGCTTTATGATAAGCTTTTTTATTAATGGCTAAATGCAAACCAAGTCACGGGGGGGCGGTGAGGAAAAACAGTAGCAACCTAGAAATGTTTTCTTTCTCACTCTCACATTGGAAGGGGGAAAATGCTGCATTTTACATACTTGATGTTTCCTACTTCCTTCATGTACTATAGACATTATTTTTATTTATATTCAAAAGAAAGACTTTAAGTACATGCTTCTTAAACATTTCTCAAAGTCAGAGAGAGTACTGTTTTACCTCTTTAAGAGACCAAGTCGACTGCACCTGTAGTTGCTTCATTCTCATATCCCTCTTTGTAAAGGGAAGCCAGTTAGATAACCAAAAGGCACATCATTAGTGTCATTAATCTACAATATGCATATACAAATTTAAAATAAGGGTATTACTTGTATGAGGTTTATGTATTTTTTTAATGTTTATTTATTTTGACAGAGAAAGAGAAAGAGCACATGTGTGCTGTAGCTAGGGAGAGGCAGGGAGAGGGGGAGTCCTAGAAACCCAAGCAAGCTCCACACTGTCAGTGCAGAGACCAATGTGTCATGTTCATTTTCTTAAGTTATTTAAGCTTTATATTATGGAATGAGAGGACAAATCACTGTCTAATGTGTATCAAAATGCTCTTTTGATGGAACTGATTCACTTAGCATTTAGGTTGTGTCTTCTATTTCTAGAGAGCATGTACTTCTCTGTAAGAAGGAAAGAACCAGGTAAACAACAAAGATGTTTGACCAGGAATTTACTTTTAGTGCTTGATGAAGAGACATCAATTTTTTATGTTATAGGCATCATGAGATGTAAGTAAATGACATGTTATATATCCAAACACTAGATAAGAAAAATGCTTAATAATATCTTCTAGACTGATAGCATCCGGCCCTTAAATGGAACTAGCAACTTGTACATTAGTGTTATTTGGCCATAATCTTGTTTGCTTAAATGTTTTAGCATCACCACATCTCATTTTAAAAATTACTGTGTACCCCAGCTTGACTTAATTGTATACTGGCTTAGCTAGTTCTGTTTATTATGTTGTATCTTTTCCTATTTAAGATATTATACAATCATGTTTTCTTTCTGAATTCATACTACTACCCAGATTGTCTTTGCCAATCTTTATCATACTGTCTGCAAGGATATATTTACTCATTCCTACTATTAAGCTGGATTTCATGGAGTCTATTAATATAATTAATACAGCACTTTGGGATTCTTCCAAGAAATGGTGTAGTACAAAGTAAAATACAAGTGGTTTGCTATTATTTAACTTTGATATGTGGCCAAAATATATTTCTTATTTTAAGACAAGATCAATTTATCAGAGAGTCTTTTGAAAGAATATTAAAATTGACTTATGTCAAGGGATTGGCATTCTACCATTACAGACAAGACTAAGTTTTCCTAATGTAAGAATGTTTTTCAAATGTATCATGAGGCCAAGATAACAATTTTTCTGATCTTTTAGGAGTTCTCACATAATTAAATAATCATAATATTTTCCTTAACATTTCCCCATTAAAAGATTAATTTAAAATATGAGGCAATAGTGTATATAATAAAATTCTGAGAAGTATATTGTCAGGAGGATAAAGCAATATTTTAGTCATAGAAGCAAGTTGGACAGTTATTTCTTCAAAAATCCTAAATAATGTTCATTAAGTCTCTACTGAGATGGTTCTGATGCAGTGAATGAAATAGTTTATCCTTATTTGTTTCTTACTTTACAGGTTTATTATTCTCAGTTTATTAAATTAATTTATACTTTTTCTTTAAATACATGCATCTTAAACATTTCTAGTTCATAGAGTATTTAAGGCTATTTTGATTAGTTATTTATAATTATGTACAATTGTATAAATAAAGAATTAGATTTTAAGAAATAATTAAGTAAGACATAATATCAGTGAGTAGTAAGCCTGTTTAACTGTAGTCAAAATAAGGCTGAGTATCATACAAACTCATGATGGCAAAACCCAGTTTGTATTTTGAGGCTACCAAGCTGTCCTACTCACCTAGTCTCACAAAAAGCAGTGCATTTAAAATCTTCTTTATCTCCTCACATTTTTGACAAAGCAGCCTATGTCATCACTCAGCCAACTTTCCTTCTAATGGATACATCAATACATCCTCACAGATTAAACTTTTAAAATTAACCATATCAGATCTATAACCCTCTTGCATCTATGACCACCTCTCTGTGTCCACCTGGTACCTTAGAGGAACCGGTTCTCCTTCCATCTAATGTCTCCACCTATGTTCTGGGTCACGTTCACTAACCTTATAAATTCCGTGGTACCATCTCTCCCTTTAATCGTAATCCTTTCCACGTCTATTATGTATCCCCCCTCATTTACACATTCTCAATTCTCACTGATATAAATAATAGAAAGCTAAACATGAAACAAAGAGATGAACAAAAAACAAACACAATACTTGTTTGAATTTCACTTTACTCTCCGGCCACATACCACTCCAGGTCCTCCTTTCCTTTCCAAGTTTTTACCCATCCCATTTTTACTCCTTCACACATTTCTCAAATTCTGTATCCTTCCTTGAGTAACTTCAGTTTTACTTCAAAACCATAATACCAAAAAAGCATGCTTTTTTTTTTTTTGAGGTCAATGGTTACATCTATGTCACTTTTTCTAATGGTCATTGTCTTAGGAATAATCATACTTGGTCCTCCAGAAGAAGTCTATACTTTTGAAAATTTCCCCCTGTGTAAGATATTCCTTGGGAGTCCATGATTCTATGTTCTTTTGTTTCTTCTCCTATAATTTGTCTATCCTTATATTCTCTTTTGTTGGTAAATTCAATTTATATTTTTCTTACATTGTTTCCAGTACTCAATTCTAGATCATTCAACTCTACTATATGTTCTCCAGATGCAGTACTGATGATTTATACATAGAGTAGTGATTTCTAAATTTATATGGCTTGTTGACATATCTCTTACGAGTTCCAGACATTTTAACCATCTGCCTACTTTGCATCCTCAGAGTGATATTTAAAGTAAAATAAAGTCAGCATGTTCAAATACCAAATCCATGAAAAATTCAGGCTCTTCATCTACTAAGAGGTAGAGTAGATAAGGATTACTTTGTCTGAGAAACTAGAAGAATGGAGAAATAAGGAAGATGGAGATGAGAAAGATGGCCAAAGAAGTAAGGAAAAATCAGAAGTTCAGTTTGGGACTGATAAATAGCATACTTTGGATAAGTAGTCTGTTATTAGATATCCAAGTAGAGATGTTAAAAATACAGCTAAATGTATGAGGCTGAAGTTCAATGGAGAGAATTGGCTAGAGATATAAATTTGAGAGTGCTTAGGAAAAGAACTGTGCTTAAGGCCAGAAGACTAAATAAGATCACCAAAAAAAGTGGGGTATATATGGGAAAAGGTAAGAGTTCAATGTCTATAAAACCAGTGTTTAGAAATTGAGGAGATGAAGCGGAATCAGTAGAGGAGGTGGAAAAGGGGTGGTCAGACAAGAGAAAAATTCAGAGTGAGACAGTGTTAGAAATCAAGTGAAGAAGGGATAGAAATGTTTCTCTTTTGGGTATCTTTTTCATTTCAGAGGCAACTTTTTCCTTCTAGTGACTTAATTCCTTGAAATCATCCTCATCTGTTCTGTATCTCATATTCTAAATTTATTCTATCAGGAAACCTTGACAGTTCTAAGTGATATATCAACTCCACTGCTACCACACTGTTTTACGTCATTATCACTTCTTATTTGGATTACTACGATACCCTTTCTAATTTTCCTTGCCCTATTTTTAATAGCCAGAATGATTCTGCTTAAATGCAATTAAGATAATGTTACTTTTCTGTGAAGAAACTGTCATTGTTTTCTCAGCTATTTCAGTGTAAGAGTCAAATATCTAACAAGTCCCCTGGGTGCTAATCTAACTGACCCCTATTTTCTCCCTTATTGCATTTCCTACTAAACTCCCCTAACTCAGTCTGGTCTAGTCACACTGATCTCCTTGGTAGTTTTGACAATGACAAGAACTTTTGTATCTCAGGAAATGTGCAGTTGTTTTTCTCCTCTAAAATATATTTTCCTAGATAAATACTTCAAATATTCTCTTATTTCATTCAAAATTTTGTTCAAAACTCATTTTATCAGTTGATGGACATTTGGGGGCTTCCCATAATTTGGCTATTGTTGTTAACGCTGCTATAAGCATGTGTCTCTTTGAATCAGTATTTTTGCATCTTTGGGTACATATCTTGTAGTGCAATTGCTATGTCATAGGGCAGTTCTATTTTTAACTTTTTGAGGAATCCTCATAAAAGGATTTTTATGAGTGGCTCTCCAGAGTGGCTCTTGCCATTTGCAATGATGTAGGTGGAGCTAGAGCTATTATGCTAAGGAAAATAAATCAACCAGAGGAAGACAACTACCAAATGATTTCACTCATATATGGAATTTCAGAAACTAAACAGATTGACACAAAGAAAGGAAAATAAAGGAGAGAAGGAGGCAAACTATAAGAAAATCTTAACTATAGAGAACAAACTAGGTATTGATGGAAGGGGGGGCGGGAATGGGTTAAATGAGTTAAGGGTATTAAAGAGGGCACCTATTGTATTGAGCACTGGGTGTAAGTGATGAATCACCAAATTCTACTCCTGAAACTAAAATTACACTATATGTTAACCAACTAAAACTTAAATAAAAACTTCAAACATAAAAAAGTCATTTTGTCATTGTAGACCTATGTAAAATTGCAGCCACCTACTCTAAAACTGCCTTCTATGGGTATATCTTTTTTCTAAGTAGAACTTATTAACATTTAAGCAGTATGCAACTTTAAGGACATATTTTTGTTTTATTTGTTGTGTTTGTTTCTGTTTTGTTCATCCTTTGTAGCCTTACCACCTGAAGCAGTGTCTGGCACATAAAAACAATCTATACATATTTATTCAAAGAATAAATGACTCAGTGAATGAAAGAATCAATGGACTAAAAGGAGGAGAGGGGACAGAGAGACCAGAGATTATTTTTTACTAACAAATATCTTTTTGGAAATTTTAAGCTGCTTATCCTATATTATGAAAGAATAATGTATTTTTAGATTAAGTAACTTACACTTACATTAAATGAATAACAGGTAGTTTAAATTAGAAATAAACCTGAACTGGAAAAAAATTAATTAGCAAAGAACAATACAGAATTCAAAAACAGGAAGGGTTAATTAGGACAAGAGAAGTAGCATACAAAGTATTACAGTCTATTCAAATCATACATTGGATAAGTGTATTTCATAAATATACATTTGTCAATATACATTTTTATTCTTAAATCTGACTCTGGGATGAATGCCTGCCAAAAAATAAGTTCTTAATTTTTTTCACTATTATCATAAATTTAACCAAAATTTATTGGCATTGATACAATTCTGAAGTTTATATATATATATGTATATATATCATTTTTATTAAAAATTTATTTCAAAATTATTTTTAGTATGAGTCCCTGAAACTTTTACATAGAGTAAACTGTGCTTGAATATTAATTGAGGGATTATAGAGGGCACAATTTCTACTTAAAAACTTGAAAGCAAGCTAATTCTTTTGGGGTTGCCTGGTAACTAATAAGAAGTATGTCAAATTGAAAGACAGGTCCGACTGAAGCAGCCTTTGAATAAATAATAGAATTGTTGTCAACTTTAGCCTTTGAGAAGTGAGACAGGGACCAATTCTAAGTTACACTTAAGAAAAGACAGTTGAAATGCCTTTTGTGGGTTTTTTAGTGAATTGTTTACTGTTTGCCCTTAAACATTTTTCCTCACCAACAATTTGCGATTAATGTGGAGACGTTAAAAGAAAATTCAGAAGACATCATTCAATATCTGTTGAAATTAAATGAAAATGGCCTGAGGCATTTGAGCGTCAGGATTATTTATTATTCATTACCATTTATTTTTCATAAATCCATATAAATACAATGTATTAGTTCCTTAACGAAATCTATGGACGCCAAGAATGATCACTACTCTGATGAAAGGTTTGACATAAGTGGTTTTAAGGTGAGGACCCTGTTGCAACCACTCCAGGGTATTTGTGCAGCAGACGCCTGGACAAGTCTGTAGTTACAATGATATGTGATATCAAGCTGTTGACCACATACTCACAGATTTTGACCTATTTTTGTTTTAATTCCAGCAGGAAAAGAGTCAAGAAAGTTCAAGAATCAAAGGTAAGAAATGGCTGTTTTAAGATCATAGTTTCATACATTCATGTGAGTACAGAAAAAAAAATTCATGCAGCTTTGGAAACATGGTGAAAAATGAGAAAACAATAAGAATTCAAAATCTTCAATGTGGCTTTAAGGCGATTGTAAGCCCTTTGGAAATTCTGCAAGGTCACTGGGGATCCTCTACTGAGGTTTCCTTTTTTAATACAGTGCTGTTGGGAACTTCAACCTAATTTTCTGTTAATTCTACGAATTGTTCTCGTGGAATTCCTCTATCAAGCATTGTCCAGAAGAGTTGGTGTTCTGTTACATCTATAATTTTCCAGATAAACTTTACAAAATAAGTCTCATGGAAAATCAACTATTAAATCACTGCTATATCATTTTATTTTCTACAGAAAAAGCAAGAACATATTTATGTATTAAAAGTTAGTGGTGGCTTTTAGTATGGTATGGTCAACTTTACTCAGACATAGGGAAACTCTTTTCCCCATAATGACATTCTTGTATTTTGATGTTTACTTGTTGAGATAATAAATTACTCTAAGTGGATTATAGTTCTTCAGCAAATGGTTTTGTTTAGCTTGTGCTCCTGTTGATCACAATAATGAAACTTAACTGATTTTTCCTGGGTTAACCCTTCTGGCCTCACCATTCAGGTGCTGGCCCTCCTTACTGCACAGTTAGGACATCCTCGCTTACCAATCCCTTTCCAGTAGGGGTTTTGTCACAAGCCTGACTATGGAGTGAAGGGTTGTTTCCCCTTCCCTAGGAAGATAGGTTTATTTTTATTTTACTTTTTCTTAGAGTTCTACAAAACCAAGACAAACTAACACCAAAACCAAAACAAACCAAAATAAAACTGTGAAGTTACCAAGATTACATATAGTTCTGAAATGATGAAGGGAAAATTATTCTTCTGAGGGTCTCTAAATTGACAATATCAATCTTGCTTACTAATAACAAGTCCAAATAGAATCTTCTCTGCACATTTCCCTGCAAGCAATTGAGTTACTTAATTTGGTTTTCATGTTTGGTCATCATATTCCTGAAGAATATGAAAAGATATACTTTTATTATTTTGCTTGCTATGTTTTATTCAAATGAATTATGTAAGACTGCCCTTCTAGGGATTCCCAAACTATTTGTGTTCTTTTTCAGCAAACTGAAGTATGTCTTGTTATTTTATATGTGAAATTATTACACTTATTTATCCTCAAAGCACTCATATTAACTCAAAGTTCCATACTTTTGTGTTACAATAGGGAATTTCCATTTCAAGATGTGCTGTATGATGTGCATTTAAATGATATATGCATTTTAAGCATATTGAGTACCCATCTTCCTTCTCATGAAGGGTGTCAGTGTTTCAAGTTAAACTTAACTCATATTTATAATTCTGTTATAGTTGAAATAAGTTTAGTCGGCTATCTTCTTGATGCTTTATTGTCTTGGGATATATAAATCCTATCATCTGAAGTAGTAGAAATTATATTTTTTCAACAACTGCCTAGGAACATGTTTTCTTTTATAATGTAATAAAATTTCGAGAGAATGCTTGTCACTTCTTTCACTGTTATTGGCTGACACATGGTTCAGAACTCTCACATTATAGCTTCTAGGCTACTGAGTTGTAAGTAAATCAGAGGCATACAGTTTTGCTGGGACATGTTGCCTATCTCTACTTAGAATTCAATATTTTTCTTGACTATTTATGAGAATCATCTTGAAATGTTGTTTAACTGGAGATTACAAATGGCATTAAAATTGTCTTTAAAGGATAGTATTAAGAAAAAAAGAATTGAATAAATGCAATAGTTTATGCATTGATAGATGAGAAAAATTCTAAAAATCAAATATTGTACATATTTTGGTAACTATTAAATTATGACTTTTGTTCACTTGATATTAGTAATCAATTCTAATATCTAATTCTCTAGACTTCCTGACTAATTGGTGTTCTTATTCATTAGAACATGTTTATTATATAGTCAGGAATGTATGCAGAGGAAGTCTTTAACCTTCTAACTTTCTGAATTATCTACCTATTCTTGTTTATGACAAAAATTCCATCCTCATTATACCAGTGACTTGAAATCACATAAATGCACAAAGCAGTCCAGTGAAAATCAATCAATCTTTCCTCTGTGAACATGGAAATATATATTGAAGTGTTTGGAAACTTTCAATTCTAACCCTGATTAATTATTTGATCCTCACATACTCACACATGCTCTTATTCTAATATTATTTTGAAATGCCATGGAATCCAATCTGTATGTATTCTAAAATTATATTTCTATGTAATTGAATTGGCAAAATGAATTTTGATTCAATAGTTAGTATAGCATTGGATTCTCAATTGATTTTTGCATTTAGATTGCCTATGTTGTCAAATGAATTAGAGCTTACCCTCTAGTATACAATTTTGAGGTTTATAATTATGTAAGATATTTTATCTTAAAGTTACATTGACAATGATAACAGAATCATCGTCTTAACAGGTGTAAAAGAACGATCAACTCTTCAAGAAGTCATACTTTGCACTGGATTTCAGTGAAATTATAAATATATTAGGATAGGGTATATTATGTGTTTAAAATTCATTAAGAAGTTAAGGGGCATGTGAGTGGCTCAGTCACTTAGATGTGTCCTCTTGATTTTGGTCCAGGTCATGATCTCAAGGTTGGTGAGACCCAGCTCCAAATAGGGCTCTGTGCTGACAGTGCAAAGTCTACTCTCCCTCACTCTTTGCCCTTCCCCCATTCATGCTGTCTCTATCTCTCAAAATAAATAAACTTTAAACAATCTGTTAAAAAACTGATAAATTTATTTAGGAAATCATTCCCTTTGAAGAACAGTTCATTATAATACAAGGAGCGTAAGTCAGTTATGCTCTGCCAATATTTCTAAGGAGAGTATTTTAATTTGTGATTTGTTTATTCATTCATATTTAAGAACATCTCTCTAGAGTTCTCAGTGATAACACTAACAGTCTTTGACAAAATATTAAATGATTCTTCCTTTACAAAGAGCTTAAAACTTCCATCAACTTAGTTGAGCTTTGAACTTTCCAAAAATAATTTAAAATACTTACTGCAATCAGAAGGACAATATCACTGTGGAAAGTTTGCATATGATTATACTGGAGCATGTTCCTTAGTATCTGCTTGCTGCCTCTGTCATTAAAAGCATGTTTGTCCATTCACCAAAAAAGATTCAGTTCTTTTAATATGCTTTTTTTTCTTCCTCTCTTTCAAGTGGAAACTTCAAGCTCTTCTCATTCAGAAGTTTGAATACTTATATACACTATATAGGCTATATAAATAAGCATATAAGAATACTGTATAGACTAAAGTATAGTCCCTTCATTGCTAGTTACACACTGGGGGACACTGAGGACTAAAGTTGGTTTCCTAACAGTCACTTACATGACATATTATTAACCTCTATTATCTTTTCTAAAAATTTTTTTTAATGTTTATTTATTTTTGAGAGAGACAGAGAGACAGAGCACGAGTGGCAGAGGAGAAGAGAGAGGGAGACACCGAATCCCAAGCAGGCTCCAGGCTTTGAGCTGTCTGCACAGAGCCCAACGCAGGGCTCAAATTCACAGACTGTGAGATCATGACCTGAGCAGAAGTCTGACACTAAACCGACTGAGCCACCCAGGCGCCTCAACATCTATCTGTTCTTAAATATCTAATAGATGTCAGATATTGGGTTGAGCTTTTTACAGATGTTATCTCCTTTTAATCCTCAAACACATTAGTAGGTAAGATTTAGCATTCAAACATGCCAGCGTTTTGAGAAAGCACACCTAAATTAATAATTCAGAAAACTATTATCATTTTATTCTATTTTTAAATGGGTCACATTTTATTTAACTGATTACCAATCATACATTAGGAACATTTTGCATGTTGTTATTAGCAATGACTTTTTACATTTTCATGAATCTGATATATACGATTTTTATTATATGTATTATGTTTTCTTTAATGGTATGGTATTACAATTATTTCCCTGACTGCTAATTTGTATAAATACTTCTCAGGGCTTTGTAACTTTAAGAAAAATTTGATGATGATAAATGTATCATAGTAATGCATAGTAAGGCATAGTAATGTTCTAAGGGACAGATGTAGAATTGTGCTAGCTTGTTCAATAATGCTTATGATCTTTGACAAGTGACTTAACCTTACAGAAGTAGTTCATTTTTTATAGTTAATGTTAACATGACATACTCCATGATATTAAAAGTCCTTTTATATATATGAAATTCTAAGGTCTTTACTTCTTTTTTTTTTGTCATTTTTTAAAATAGTTTGTCAAATTGGTTTCCATACAACACCCAGGGCTCTTCCCCACAAGTGCCCTCCTCCATCACCACCACCTCTTTCCCCGCTCCCCCTTCCTTTTCAACCCTCAGTTCCTTTTCAGTATTCAATAGTCTCTCAAGTGTCCCTCTCTCTCCCCAACTCTCTTTCCCTCTTTCCCTCCACCTGGTCCTCCATGAGGTTCCTTCTGTTCTCCTATTAGACCTATGAGTGCAAACATATGGTATCTGTCCTTCTCTGCCTGACTTATTTGGCTTAGCATGATGTTGAGGGTGTCATGCTAAGGTCTTCACTTCTATAAAGATATTGGGCAATGCTATTATTATAAACACTTATTCTTTATAACTTCATAATTCTCCATAATTTCTATCTGGCAAATGTTATGTCATATATATTTGAGTATAAGAGAAATGTGAGCTGCACAATTGTTCTCCCTAGATACACACATTCGTACATATAACAAATAATAAAGGACAATTTTATGTTAAGACCATCCCTAGTCAAATTAAAGGTGTGTGTTTGGGGGTGCTTTGGTGGCTTAGTTGGTTAAGCGTCTGACTCTTGGTTTCAGATCAGATCATGATCTTATGGTTTGTGGGTTCAAATCCCATATCAGGCTCCGTGGGGCCTGCTTGAGACTCTCTCCCTCTCCCTTTCTCTCTGCCCCTCCCCTGCTTGTGCTTTCTCTTTCTCAAAATAAATAAGTAAACAAAAAAAAAGGTGTATGTTTAAGACAATAACTGCTATTAAAGTACTGTGGGACCTGCAGTCACTACACACAAGCACATACACACACATGCCATACGTGCTATTTACTTCTCTGCATCTTTGTATTCAGATTCTTTTATTTTCTACATCACAAAATTGCCAATCGAGAACACTGAAAATGATGTGATACGTACAGGGATGGATATACATATGATATATATACATATATGTAAAATTCTTATAATTTATCTCTATATGTTATATACATACACATACACTATATATGTATGTAATATTAAATTGGAATTGGAATGCTAATACACTTCTAATCTGGATGGCTTGAGTATTCAGAGCTCTTTTCACTAGAATGGTCTTATAGAGTGTCTGAGGTTAGCTTATTTCCTCAAGAACAGGTAACTAGTAAGAAACGGTTATGAGATAAGGATGGACCTTCAAGTTTGTATTCTGGAAAGCCAGTGGACACATTACATTAATAAATGAAAATATTATATAAAACTGAGAGATAAGCATTCATATACATGAGACCTTCATGAGATTTTTTGTCTAATTGTTGAATGTCTTTATGTTTAGAAAATAAAATATAACCATAGAATAAGTAATCTCTGAAATGGAGATTATTACCATTATATGAAATTCAGAGTTGCTATTATTTTTAATGAATTACAATATCATACATAATCAATGGTAGGTCGTTTGGTATTCAGTTTAGAAAGCTATTGCTGAGACAAATAATTATAAATTTTCTGAAAGCTGTGGGTTTTTTGTCTATCATATTCAAGTTATAATCCTTCAGAAGTTTAAGTATCTAAAAGATGAGAAAACTCAGGTCTAGGAAATTTCAACCAAAGGATTATTTTATTGTCTTTGGCAAACTATAATGTTGCATAAACCTTAGACCAGTGAACTTATGGGAGACTTGTAATAATAATATTGAAAAATATATGTAAAAGTATGTGAGGAAGCAATAATTTTTCTCTATATAAGGACATACCTCATTTTATTACATTTCACTTTGCACTTCACACTGTCTTGTCCTTTTTATGTTTGTTTGTTTTTTTACAAATTAAAAGATTATAGCAACCCAGTGTAGAGCAAATCTGTTGGCACCAATTTTCCAATAGGATTTGCTCACTTTTGGTCACATTTTGGCAATTTTTGCAATATGTCAAATATTTTCATGATTAGTATGTTTGTTTTGGTGATCTGCAATCAGTTATTACAACTTACTGAAAGCTCAGATGATGGTTAGCACCTTTGCACAGCAAACTATTCTTTCGTTAAGGTGTGTACATTATTTTTTCAGACATGCTATTGCACAGTTAATAGTCTACGGTATAGTGTAAACATAACTATTGAATGAACTGGAGAATTAAAAAATTAATTTGACTCATTTGGAGTATTTATTTGCTTTATTGTGGGTGGTCTGGAATTTAACCCCCGATATCTCTGAGGTATGTCTGCCATTTTACGATGTAGCAATTGCGTTATATAAAAATTATATTTTGCTCTATTTATTTTATTAACATTTTTTAATGTTTTATTTATTTTTGAGAGAGAGACAGAGAGCAGGGGAGGGTCAGAGAGAGAGAGAGGGAGACACAGAATCAGAAGCAGGCTCCAGGCTCTGAACTGTCAGCACATATCCCAATGCGGGACTTGAACCCACTAACTACGAGATCATGACCTGAGCTGAAGTCGGACACTCAACAGACTGAGCCACCCAGGCGCCCCTCTATTCGTTTTATTAAAAATGCACATTTGAAATGAATTGGGGGAAAACATATTCTCATGAATGATTATTAATTACCTTGTTGCAAAAATATCAATGTCATATGTGCATTACTTTTTAGTGTATGGTTGATTAGCAACTCTTAAATTACTAATATGAACATCTCACATATTTCAATGCATTTCACTTTACACCTAAGATAACAATATGAGTATAAACCAATTGTTGAATAACAGATCAATTAAAATTTTAATTTCCAGTTTTTATGAACACATTGCAATACCTTTGATTTCATTAGCTGACATCTGTTTAATTTGATTTTTTACTATGAAAAAAACCTGATCATAATTCTTTATATGATTGATTGGTGTTTTGTGATAAAGTGAGTGAGTTGTGAAATAAAAATAATAATACATAGATGCAAATTCTAGAAGTCATATAAATAAGAGTATTTATTACTTTGAAAAACTTTCAAAATATAGCAATTTCAGTTCCAATGTATAACTCTATAAAAGAAAATCAAATTTATAGATATATATTCACTATAAAAAATCTAAAAGATGCCCCCAAATACTTCACTAAATAAGTTTCAAGTACTATAGATTTCAATAAAAGTAATAACTTTTCTCAGGGAATTAAGGTAATGTTTCTTATCCATTCTTTAAAAAACTCATTTGACCAACTTGGTATTATTTTTAATAATCTTTATGCATGTCTTCCTGCCACAGCAATCAAGAAGACAAACTTTCTTCACTACCTAAAGATGTTATTATCATCAACCAGAAGATATTTCAAAAAGATTCTATTTCTCATTTATCCATGAATGGCTCAATTTGTATTATGCCAAACACACTACCCTTTCCTCTATTGCATACATTCTCTAGTTTTCAAAAGGATAACAATAAATATCTTGACCAACAGATCACTTATTTTGGTTTCAAGGTGATCAGTTTTGCCGCTCACTTAGCCCACCAGGAGGCAGTACTAACTAAAAGAAATCAGGGCATAATCCCTTTGTTGATGCTGGAAGAACACCCAGAACAACTGGAGATTATATATATA
>NC_043700.1:62220431-62281894 GCF_006229205.1 Suricata suricatta
TATATATATATGGAATAATTTAAGACTGCATGTACTATCAACTTAATATTGTTCAAGTTTTTCTTTACAGAACCCAATAGTTTGTATGCCTGTATAGTAGCATCTCAACATTGATATTTTATTCAATCACAAACTCAAAATACATTTCTTTAAATGTTAATTTATTTTTAAGAGAGATAAAGAGCATGAGCAGGGGAGAGGTAGAGAGATAGGAAGAGAGAGAATCCCAAACATGCTCCATGTTGATCAAGCCTGACATGGAGCTTGATCTCAAGAACCACAAGATGGTGACCTGAGCTAAAATCAAGAGTCCAATGCTTAACCAACTGAGCCACCCAGGCCCCCCACAAAATATATTTAATCCTAGACTTTAGCAGAGCTAGATTTTCCTGAAGTTTTTTTTTAATTCTATAGTTGAAACAGTTGAATGGCATGTTTCAAGAAAAATGAAGTAATATTAATCAAAGTGCCTTGGTAACTTCATTTATTTAGCTTGACAAACCACTCAGTTCCAATGATTAGCCTTCGTGGCAGAGTAGTCTTGAAATGGTTATGAACATTAATTTTTCGGGGGGGTACGTCTTTATTTTTTCTGCCAATGAAAAATTACATGGTCTATCAGTTTCCCTTTATATTTTGTCTCCTCCGGTTCTTGACTCTATTAAAGAGATGTGTATTTAATTAGGTTTTTAAAATATACATTTCCTCTTTCTTATCAGTTAATGAAATAATATTTAAGTATTTTGTAATTCATTTTTTTAATTATGAAGAATAGAAATTTTATATTAAAATGAGTTGCTACTTTGTGAGATACTCATTGACTTCTATGAGGTGAAGTAGACATACATTTCTTTGTCTAACTATGATAGATAAGTTAATTTAGAATTTTACCTAATATGTTAAAAGCAAAATAATTATAAGATACATTTTATATTCTTAATTCATTACATGGGGAACATTTTTTCAATTACTTTGATAATTAGATATAAACATTTTTATTGGTGAGTGAATGTCATTTTACTAAAATTAATATAGTTTCTCATATTCTTAGTACATGGAATCCTTATCCATTGGGTACTGGAAAATAAGGAAAAACTTTGTTCAAATATGCAGTGTGATACTGCAAAATTTTTACATAATCCTTTAGTGAAACTTACCTTGCTTCATTAAGCGTTTTCATTGTATTTGATCAAGGATTTCTTTTTCCCCAACACTCACCTTTTAAGAAACAGATATTTTGATGTTCAGAACTCTAGAATTACAAGAACTACTTTCTGAATAACACTGATTTTTATAACACTTTTAAGATACATCACAGGGTTTAGACTCAGCATAGTTAGGATCAGTTATTTATTAGCCATTTTTAATCTTTCATTCACTTGTAATATCAATATGAAATACCACAAATTGCTGTTTTAAGGATTAAATGAGGTGAATTATATGACTCTTTTGGGTAAAATGAAAAGAACTTGGTTATGTGAGCTCTTATTTGAATATGTTTAAAATTTTTGATTATTTTGTAATACAGCAGTGGTAGAAACATATTTATGAAAAAAAGTTTTAACCTGACAAAGTGTTAAAAGGTCAGGACACGTTGATTTTATTTTGCCTCATTATTTTACATAATTCTAAATTATAGTCCAAGTACCTTCCAAACTTGAAGATATTTGATCTACTGATATTAAATAGCCTTTAGGTGTCCTATTAGATTTATTCTTAGAAGAAAAAAATAGTACAATGCAGTAGACACTGTTTTGAACATAAATGTGTATAGGAGACATATGCTTTATTTTGGGGGAAGTGAGGTGTCATTTTCTGAGAGTATATACATGATGTTGTCCTGGTTTCTATTTAAATTTGAAGAAATTTATGAGAAATTTAAAACAAGGAAACCAAACCTAATGTAACATTTTGAATATGAGTTAACAACTACTATAGTTAAAATGTTCTACGTCAGAAATTCTGTGGTAATGTTAGCTTGCCTGAAATTCAGAAAGGCAGAATATATGACGCATTCAGCTGCATCAGATAATACAGCTTAGTTCAACAAATGTTTATTAGTTGTTTAAATATTAGAAATGAGCTTAGTTACCAGGGAAATTACGGACAAAGTTTCCAACTCAACAAATCAGGTAATACTGGCTTTGAGCTTGGGAGCTGGGGACTAGAGCAAATAATCACACTAAAAAATGTGATAAATACTTCGGTAGAGAAAGGCCCAAGTGCTATACATGGAGGAACCATGAAGTATGGAGAGGAGATCTAGGAATGGGCATTTGGAGAAGGTTAGCTCTTTCTTTTTATAGAGAGACAAATATTTTTTTGGAAGAATAGGGATAAACAGGAGAGGTGAGGAGGTCTTGAGTCATTAGTGAAATACAAATGTTGAACTATTTTTTAAAAAAAATTTTTAACGTTTATTTATTTTTGAGACATGGAGGGAAACAGAGCATGAGACAGTGAGGGGCAGAGAGAGAAGGAGACACAGAATCCAAAGCAGACTCCAGGCTCTGAGCTGTCAGCACAGAGCCCGATGTGGGGCTTGAACTCAAGAACTGCGAGATCATGACCTGAGCCGAAGTTGGACGCTTAACTGACTGAGCCACCCAGGCGCCCCAAATGTTGAACCATTAATGCCAGGCTATGAGAATTAGAGAAGAAATCAGAGTGCAATGGACAATTGATGCATAGAGTCATTTATGACTAGGAAAATATCATTCGCAAATCTGCTGGCAGAACTTACACTAGTGTGAAGACATGACCCAAGCTAGATAAAAGAGTGCTATTGCTTAAAAGGTGCAGCATTGAGAAATATTGGGTACAAGCTAAGCAGTTTTCCAATTTGACAAACCACGAGTTTTTTTTTCTTCTATCCTGTGAAATTGTTTCAATATGTTTGCAACAAACAGAAACTAAGAACTGCACAATGATCATGAAATCAGTTTTGTCTGCTAGTTTAGTATTCAGGCTCTAGGAAAAAAAATAATAAATTTTGATCCTGGGTTGACCACTGAATAAAGAGCTGCGTGACTAATGGCAGATTATTTGGCTTCAGTGCACTAAGGCTTTCATCTGTAAAATGTGGGTATTAATAGTTCTTTCTTGATAGGTTTGTTTGGATGGTTAATCAAGAACTATATAAGACCTGAAGTTTTACCCTCTTCACAAACTAACAAGTGAGGCTCACAGTTTCCTGGATGCTGGCAGAACCTGAGGCTCCTGTGTCAGAGACGAAGACCGATTTATTTGTTTATGGTCAAACAGTAGCCAGGCTACATAGCATTTTTATGATTCCTGCAGGGCTAGGAGAAAAGGGCCGGGTGATGCCTGCAGGTGCCACCGTCTGCATTAAGAGGAGAGGACTGCCCTCTCCCTCCCCCAGCTCAGGGAACCCAAATGTTTTATCATTAACAGGGAGCACACCTGGCATTTGCCGCATTGAAAGACATTTTCCCACACTTGACAGTAAACATACTCGCCCCTTGTTTTAGAGGGCAACACTCAGTCTATCGTCTAAGAATATTCACTGTACAAAGCATCTTAGAAGAAAGTATGGAATAAAAAAGGACAAACAAGAAAACAGTGTCTCTTCTTTCAAAATATATGGAAATGCAACAGTCATAAGGAAAATTGTCTCGAAGTATTTAGAATAGAATAGTAGGGGCTCAGTAAACCAACTGAATAAATATAAATATTTATAATTGCCACCACCACTGCCATCACCACAGCATTATTCAGAGAGTATTCCTTCCCCCAGTTAGCCTCTGGGGTGCAAATGCATGTAGACTAGAGCAAATGCAGGGTTCTCTTGTTTACAGCCTCTCTGCTGATGTTTCATGGAAGGGGAAATGTTTCTGAATTCACTTCTATGGTAAAATAAGTGTATATACATAGATCAAAGAGAAAAACATTAATTTTTTTGATATTTTTATTTATTTTTGAGAGAGAGAGAGGCGGGGACAAAGAGAGAGGGAGATCCAGAATCCAAAGCAGGCTCCAGGTTCTGAGATGTCAGCACAGAGCCCAATGTGGGGTTCGAACCCACGAACCACGAGTTCATGACCTGAGCTGAAGTCAGATGCTTAACCAACTGAGCCACCCAGATGCCCCATTTTTTTTTCTTTTTATAATGTTAATGGATAGTCATTTTAAAAGTCACACACAGGGGTGCCTGGGTGGCTCAGTCGGTTAAGCGCCGGCTTCAGCTCAGGTCATGATCTCACAGTTCATGGGTTCGAGCCCCGCGTCAGGCTCTGTGCTGACAGCTAGCTCAGAGCCTGGAGCCTGCTTCGGATTCTGTATCTCCCTCCCTCTCTGACCCTCCCCTGCTCACGCTGTGTCTCTCTGTCTCTCAAAAATAAATAAAAAACATTAAAAAAATTTAAAAAGTCACACACAGAGAGTTAAAAATAATTGCAATAATTCACAATTAACTATGCAATTAATAAGTGCCATATATATGTATATACATATGTATGTATATACATATGTATGTATATACATATACACACACACACGATACACATATATAAACAGTAAAACCTTGGATTGTGAGTAACTTGTTCTGCGAGTATTCTGCAAACATTTCTAATAGAATTTAACTTGATAAATGAGCGATGTCTTGCAATGAGTAGTATGTGATGCTGAACATCACATGATCACATGATCACAACTGAGCCAATGGTTCTTTTCTCTCTTTCTCTCTCTCCCTCTCTCACTGGGGATTGTGAGTGATCATCTCCCATGCTTGGATCTCAGTCACAGGGTGTGGTGTTTGGCAGAAATCAGTGATTTTTCAGAACGTGGGAAGGTGCCCACAACTGGCACTAGTATATTTTTTGTCACTTCAAAGCACCGATGGACAGTTCTTTGCTTTTCCAAACAAGAGTAAACTTAGGGATGCTTTGCTTCACTCTAGGTCATTGGATAGGTTCCTTGATAAAGTTACACGGAAGGAAAAAGATTCCATTGGGCCAATAGATAGGAGTGATTCCATTAGTGATAGTAAAAGTCGACCTACACAGTAACTCTCCTTTCACTTGTCTCTCTCACACTAGCCACAAAGGTTTTCAAAGGGAAACACAGGTTAATTCATTTATTTTTCTTTATATTTTGTATTTTGTTTATTATTTTGTGTGACATTACAATATTGTAATCATTTTATATTAATATTTTTGCATTGTGGAATGAATCATGTGAGTTTCTATGATTTCTTATGGAGAAATTCACTTTGATATTCAAGTGTTTTGGATTACAAGTTTGTTTCTGGCATGAATTATGCTCTCAAATTAAAGTTTTACTGTATACACACACGTATATATGATATATATTTAAATATATACTTACATAATATACATGTGTATTTAATATTTATGAGTACTTCTTTTTTATGAGTACTTCTTTATTGTCAGATCTTCTGTTAATTGCTTCTTATGTATTGTTTTATGTAACCCTCAGAAGAATTTTATATACTAATAAGAAAGTAAATTTTACTGTAAATCTATCTAAAAATGACCATTATGTCACTTTGGTATATGTGAATTGAAACATTTTTTATATATGCATATATTTCAGCAAAGAAACAAAAACAACTTATATTCTTTTGAAAGTGTTAATGGATAGCCTTGTTTCTCAAAATTTTGCAAATGCTTTGTGATGGATACTGTGAATTGCCTCCCTAAACAAGCATTTCAAATACCAATTAGCATGCTTTCTTCTTATAGACCTTTACCAGCATCTAGTAAATTCAAAGCTACATTTCCCAGATTTTCTTGCAGGGAGCCTTCTGGATGTGTGTTAGGTTTTTTCCTACCAAATTCATACAAGCATGGACTTTAATGAAATTTTTATTGTAAAACAAGCACAACTTGGGGAAAGAAATTTTCCTTGCACAATAGCAAAGGCAGTGTAGTTCTGAATTCAGCAACGAGGGTGACAGCTCCCTTGTGTGTTAGTCCTGAATATTGCAGGGGTAGTAAGCCTTTTGATTACAGTTCTGTGGTGAGGTTTTAGAAGTTGTTTCTAAGAGTTCAATACATAGCCCTTTTCTTCAATCCTGTGAGCTATTTTAATGAATCCCTTTTACATAAATAGTGAAGAATCTGTTGTCTGTAACAAATAGCCTTGATCAAAGCATTGGTCCATTCCAGGACTACATCAACTAGGGACCTGGAATGGACAAAGTAAGTACCCGAGGAAGCAAATCTATCCTCAAGGCTGGTGACACCCAAGAGGTACAAATTGATAAACTCAAATTGTGGAGCAAACATGCTTTGTTCAGGCACATGCTACAACCAGGTGGTTCTATACAGCTTAAGAGTGTAACAGTAGGGAATTCTTGTCAAGTGTAATTGTGGTTTATTATGTTGCTTGCGCAAGCTACTCACAGTTTTGTTTTGAGCATCAGCTGTGTGTCAAAACTGAGTTCTGAACACTGGAGATATAGTAGTGAGCAAACAGGAAAAATATTCTTCCCTCCTGGATCTTAGACTGCAGTTCCTAGGAAATCTGCCCATACCACAGGATAGTTGTTCTTTTCAAGGAATAACTAAAATCTAAGAAAAAGCACAGACAACTTACCTTCTCTGCTCATCTTCTTACCATCCCCTTTCTCTACTTTACCTCAGCACCTGTCTAAAATTTAGAGTAAGACACTAGTAGTAGAAGGGATGGAGGCAAGAAAATAATGGGAACTGATAAATTAGAATCAACTTGATGAAAGATAAACACCTTCTCTGAGAAGTTAAACTGCTGCTATGTATAAAGTACCTTTGCCCAGACCTTCCGGCCTTGGAGATAATTTCTGATTCAGCAAAATATGTGTCTCTTAATCTTGCTCCCAAATCTCTTCCCAGTGATTCAGAATCATGATAATTTTCATGATGTAATTCTCATGAATCCTTAAGAGGAAACAATCCTGTGTCATTTATTGGCCCTTTGTGGTCTTCAGGAAAATTTTATCCTCTGAGAGAAATGAAGCAGCAGTGCTTTCCGAGGATGACTTAGAGCCCACAGCTGTTGGGCGTACAGTTTACCTACAGAGGCATCACTACCTGTCTTAGTTTCTATGTGGTAGTCTTTCGGCTTTATTATGTACATTTCCATCCTCTTACAGGGATGGCAGATCATTATTACCCCTGTATAATTTTTAATAAATAGTGTTTTAATTTTTGTCTTAACAAATCTTGAAATGGAGGATAATTATGTACAATATATAATATATATAATGTTAAAATGGTAATAAATAGTATACACTATAAACAATATGATTTATATGGTATATAACATGATGTGTAATATATTATGTAAATAACATAACTAATACAATCACAATATTAGGTGATCATCAATGTGATTTATTTACTGTTTGTGTATTTTTGTTGTTTTGTCTCTTGTACAGGCTTGAAACAGGAGCTGATATATATCAATTTCTTACCATGTAGCACACATCTATTTATTTACCTCAAATATTCAGTTCATTATATCTGTGAGAAAGCACTGAGAAGTAGGCATCATTTTATATGTAAGGTAAAGGAATCTTGAAGGTTAAGTAACTCTGAATAATATACAGATAATAAATGCTTAATTTAAAGTAAATTTCCTGCTTTTACTTGAGGTTGTCATTCTCATGGTTATCCCTTGCTTCCTGTTGCATGTGTAATACAGTGACATTTTTTGTTTTTGTATAAATCTATTGAGAATATGGTCATTGCTTGCAAATGCATAGTAATGATTATAAACTACATTGCCACAAGATGGAAAGGTCTGTCTCTCAAAAATTGAATAAATAGGTTAATTATTTAAATATCAGATTCCATATGAAAAGTTCATGTCTCATAGCACTTTTTCATAAAAAAGTGCACAGGCTGAAGAAACTAAATGGGAGAAAAACTTAAACCTTTGCCCCCCGAAAAGAATGTAATTGTCTTATAAATTAAACAAAGAAATATTATTTTTATTTATTCCAATATTAATTATAAAATTAAAGCATTAAATTACCTCTTATGAAGGGACTGATAAGGCAATAATCAGTTGGTTTGATCAGCAAAGAGCACATGATAAATATGTGCTGAAAAAGCATAATTTTTATTTGAAATGCTTTTTTTGGGTTTGTTGCTGTTGCTGCTGTTATTGAATGAAGAGTAACTTTATTATGTTCTGCTATTTAAATGGAGTCAAGCCTAATACTTGTGATTAAGTCGCACTACATAGATGGAAACCTGACTTTGACATTCACTAGCCCTGTAACTATACACAAATTAGCACGTTAATTTGAGTCTTATTTTTCTTTTTGCTAAATGAGGATCAATCAAGAGCACGCATCTAATTGGGCGGATGTGAGGATTAACTATGATTACATATAGAGGTGTTTGGAGTGGGTTTAGCACATAGGAAATGCTTTATAACTATTACCTTAAAATACCATCTTAAATTGCTGAATGATTTGACATAAGAAGTAAGATTTGGGGAATTGTTAAATACCTATATCATGGGTCATCTTGTATAGGAGTGGAAAAATCTATAATAAGGAAAATGATCCTTTTCAACATTCATATCATTCACAACAGTAAACTTAATCATCAATTTTTCTAAGTATTGGATTTAATTTTGATGAAACAGATTTATTAACAACTTAAGTTGTTAGCTTTATCTATACTAGATTATCCCTAGGACTTGGATCCTATGACTCTTATTAATTAAGAGATACATGTCCAGTATTATTTATTCAAATTGAAAAAATAGTATAAGCCATATATTTTTTATTTTCTCTGTAAATCTTCTCATTTATAATTTGGGGATTTTTTATAAGTTTTTCTTGTTAGAGTCAAATAAGATAATGAATGCAATAATATATAAAAAGTCCTCAGCACATTATCTGGAATCTCACAGGTATTCAACTAATGTTAATTAAATCTATATCAAATTTCAGTTTATGAATATATGTAGATATTTGTATATGTACTCATATAGATTTCATATTATGTATAGTATTAAATCTATATAATTCATAATAGATTTTTAAAATGTTTGTTTATTTTTGAGAGAACAAGAGAGACAGAGCACAAGTTGGGGAAGGGCAGAGAGAGAGGGAGACAGAGAATCTGTAGCAGGCTCCTGGCTCTGAGCTGTCAGCACTGAGCCCGACGCAGGGTCAAACTCACAGAACATGAGATCATTGCCTAACCTGAAGTCGGACTCTGAACTTACTGAGCCACCCAGGTGCCCCTCTATATAATTCAGAATAATTTCAATATGCTCATATAAAAATGAAATCTATTTAAAATGAACATATATTTTATACATATATGCTTATATATGTAGAGGTATAAAATTAAGTCACATTCTACCTTTTGGAGAAGCTACTCTATATTATAACACACAGTTACACACACACACACACATACAACCACTTTATCGTTAAAATCAGTATTTACCTCATTTTTGTAACTCTTTTAAGACATTGGAGGTTCGTTCTTCATAAAAGTTTCTCAGAAAATATTTGTGAACAAATGATGAATGAGCTATAAGTCATATTCATTAACAAAATGTCAGTATACTATTATATGAGAGCATTTCATGCAATCCATGATGAATTATTTAGAATATTTCTAGTTAGAAATGTGATCCATTATTTTTTCTCAAAATTAATTACTTTCACCAGTATTCTTTGTTAAATCATAGCAAATAAGTTACCTTTTCAGTTATCTTTTTCAGTGTGTGATCTAGACAAACAATATGGCAGAGTCTATTATTAGCTTTTTACATATAGTGTCATACATAGAATTTTCATTTGATTTCAAGGTGTTGAGGTTTGCAAATGTGGAAGCAAACCTTTTCAACAAGAATTTTTAAAAAATGGATTGGTATCTATGTCATGTTATGTATAGCTAAATTTTTAATGAGTAACATGGATAAATTGTGATTAGTTTAAATTTTTTATTTTATAAGAAGATTTAAGGATAATATGTATATTACCAAAATATAATTTTCCCAGTTGGGGGAAAATAAGTACCATATCATTAAAAATTCAAAATTTCAGATCTAGAGAGGAAAATCTTTCTTCACAACTGACTCACAAAGTCAAATTTGCAGGCCAAAAATAAGTTGTAGTAACATCAAAGGGCTCTACAACAAACAATAGAAAGTTGTTAAAATGTTCGGTTAGGATAAATGTTTTATATATTACTGCAGCAATGCAAAAAATAACAAGTAATTTAGATTTCAATGTACTATTTACTTATTTTCATGTTTCATTCTTAAAGATATTATTTGGCATGGAATTGATGGGTAGTGAAAAAGGGATCTACCTACACTGAAATGATAGAAAGGAAAATATTGAACTCCCTCAATATGAAGTATTAACACTGGAGGCCCTGGAAGAACAGGAATAGGGTCTGGGCTGATTTAGAATGTTTCTTCAAGTTTTCTGGAAGTAAAGGAGGAACAGTGAGTTAGCAGATGACATTGATCTATTTTTTAATTTTTTATTGAAAGTAATATAAAACTACTGACATAAGACATAGAGCAATATTATGCAGATAGACAACAAAAAGTTATAGTAATCTTACTTTAATATCAACAATAGTGAGGTTAAAAATAATCTAAATTGCATTTATGTTTTTGTTATGTACTAAAATATTTCAGCAAGAGCATCTGACAGTTATTTAAGAACTATTTTTCCCAATATGCTGCAAAACATGAAAACAATTGCCTACAAATGAAAGGAATATCAAATCACTGTTACCAATTAATACAATGGTAGGAATCAACAGGGTTTTTGGAAATTAATGGAAAACAATATTCTAACAACAAAAACCTAAGATGTTTGACTCAACCTGTACTAACTTGCATAGTCTTGCTTAATACATGTTTTTAAACAGGCCCAACTCTAAAATTTGTGAAGACCAAGAGTACAAATAAAGCATTCCTCACACCTACTCCCACACCTTAGTTTGCTCTCTTCTTCACTTATACATAATTGCATACTCCTTTTTAATTCTTTTCCCTCTTGGGAAAATTTAAAAATTTTTTAATGTTAATTTACTTTTGAAAGAGAGAGAGGGCACATGCATATGAATGGGGGAGGGGCCAAGAGAGGGAGACACAGCATCTGACAGCTCTAACTTGTCAGCATAGAGCCCAACACAGGGCTTGAATCCACAAACTGTGAGATCATAACCTGAACCAAAGTTAAATCTTTAACCAGCACCCCTCCCCTTGGGAGAGTTTAAAAAACAAATGTCCTGAGAAGTGACTTATGCAGGTCCAGGAAGCAGATTCAGAGTCATTGTTAGGGAATACTGGGGTCCAGTAACCCCAAGTAAAGCCTGGAAGAGAGCAAGGTACAGACTTGGGCATAACCCCAAGAACTGATTGCCTTGCCAAGGGAGGAATAACCAAAGCAAGGAGCTCAAGGCAAGAACCCACTGCATAGTCCCAGATGGTGTTGCTGAAGAAGTTGCAATTAGCTGGAAAATACCACTTCCAAAGGGTACAATGGGTAGGGAAATCTGCGTTTCGGGGAAGCTTAGAAAAGGAAACTGCATTTGAAAGAACAATGGCTCACATGGGGTAAAACCCCATTTTGTATATCTTGAGAGTTTGATGACCTAGTAATTAAATCTTCGTACATTAGGAAAAAGTGCTCTCCATTGTTGTTTCATACTCTAAAATATTTTACTGTTCTTGCTGACTGCATCCTCTGTTGATTGTACTAGTCTGACTAAGTAAGCAGTCTGTTGGAAGTATGAAAATAAATTAATTAATTAAAAAATGCACAAAATACTGTGCCTGATAATGTTGGTGCTCTAAGCTGAGCCCACTTTAAACTGCTCTTCAACCTGGGTGGCTCAGTCAGTTAAGCGGCCGACTTCAGCTCATGTCATGATCTCACGGTCCGTAGGTTCAAGCCCTTTATTGGGCTCTGTGCTGACAGCTCAGAGCCTGGAACCTGCTTCAGATTCTCAGTCTCCCTCTCTCTCTACCCCTATCCCACTCATGCTCTGTTTCTCTCTGTCTCAATAATAAATAAATAAAAACATAAAAAAGAATAAACTTCTCTTCAAAAGGGCAGTGGAAATGGAGTCACAATGCCTTCATTTCATATCTGACACAATTCTTTATATGGTCATCTCTCATGTAACAGTTATCTTTTTAATAAGTTTAGTGTGATGTAATAGAATTTAGAAATGTTAAGAGAGACTTCATCGTTAAAAAATGTTTTCGCTTCTCTTTAGAGTTCTGAATATTCAGTGGATTTATCTGAAAATACAAAAAAACAAGGTCAAGTAGACATGTTGCAAAGAGTTTGGCTATTGTTTGGTCATTCTGGAAAGAACATGCTGGCCGATAATCCACAGGATAACAGCATACAGCCCATCTGGCATGTGGTCGGCACCCCGCAGGCCCTATGCTCTCAGTCAGGGCAGGAGCATCCCCACAGATAACTACAGTTATACTATGCAAAGAGTGACTCAAAGGGAAATTTACTCAAGAATAGGAGCAGAGAGAACTTGCACGCTCTTCACTCACATTGTTTTTAGCTTTACTTTTAAACCATTAGACTAAATTATTAAGTTTATGTTCAATATGCAGTGTGTGCATCCTCCTTGGAATTTATCAGGACAGTTACAGGACTTCATGAAATCACAAATCCACTATCAGCCAGGACTACTGATGTATTGATGGTTCATGAAGATTTTGTCCCCAGATGATCCTGAAATGAGTCACAAAAAGATCGCTGTGATCTCTAAGACTGAATGCTAAAACCAAACTGAATGTTCGTTCCAATTCTCTTAGACTTCCCATCCATGCCCAGCCATGTTGTGAGCTACGTTTCATCCAAAATTTTATATTAAGATTATATAACATTATAAAGATACTTCAAAGAATGCCAAGACCATAGAGATACTCAAATACAATTAGAAATCTCATTCTTATTTGAGGCCTAGGGAAGCTGTTAAAGAAATTTAATCGGAAGACTAAATTCCTATGTAAGTTAAAATCCAAAGACCCTAAAGTCCAAAGGAATTAAAACTCAAAAATCGATTATCTAGCCCCTTTAAATCCAAAGAAAATATAATTTTCTCTATTTTTCTATACTGCTCAGCATGAGCCGTAGGGGATGTCAGAGTCTGGCTGTTATGCATCTTCTTTCAGCATAGTCTGGGCATCCGTTTTCCACAGGGTTGGTGTGGATGTCTCACTAACTCAGAATCTCAATGAGATCAATACCAAGTCTGATGTGCCTCTCTTTTAGAGAGCCCAGAGATTATCACAGTCTGTATTCCTAGCCAATAAATCTTGCAAAGTAGCTTATTTCTAGAACCCAGACAAAGTTATTGCACTCAGACTTATATCTGCAGAGGCTAGGATTGGGGTTTGGCAAAGACCCAAACAGAAGCCTAATGTTATCTCAAGAAATGGAGCTAGGGCACAAAAATGAGCTTTGTTACAACTACTCTCAGAAACCAGTTTATTTGTGCCAGTTGCCCATATCTATGAACTTTGAAAATAATTTCAACCAGAAAAAGACTCTGATCAAGAGGTTAAGGATGGCACAGTATTTACCGTATCTGGGAGAAGAGTAAACTTAAAAACATTCTCTCCTTTCTGGATAATGAGTTTTGAGACATGATTGCCTTCTCTTGAAGTTTGGAAATATACTTAAAGGTTTTAGCATGTATTAGTTTACATAGTTTTCTTTCTTATCCAGCATATGAAACTTCTTCTATATTCCTGTCAACTAAATTTCCCTTCAAATAGAGCCTTTGGACAGGCTTATGTGCTAATGTTTAGTAGTGAGGACATCCCCATGGACTGAGGAGTAAAGAATAAGGTAGAGAGTAAGAGAATGTTGGGGAGCCATAGATGCAGTGCTCTAGCCATCATACTTCATAACAAGCTAGTTATTTAGTCTCACAGAACTAAATGGTGAAACTCTATAAGATACTCTATCTGCAAATAATCCATCCTGGGAAAGACAGAGGAAGAATGTATCTGAACTTCCCCATCGACCTCCACTAGTCAAACCTTGTCATATAGACACTAAGTGTCCCACCATTCCAGGCTGTCTAAATGTGTGTGTTGAGCTGAATCTGGGCCTCAGTGTACAGTGTGTGGTGTGGCATGACATGTTATTGTACTGAGGGCAATGGCAATTTGCTCCATGACTAGAAAACAACTAAGTTGTTGTTTGAGTCATTCAGTCAGAAAGTAAATCCAGTAGGCACATCTGGAGTAAGGAATATAACTGAATCCAGAACATTTCCTTTTTCTCTGAGCCTTATATTTCCAGCCTACCAGTGCTGCAATGAATGTGGAAACATTAAAAAAATGTTTATTTATTTTTGAGAGAGAGAGAGAGAGAGAGAGAGAGAGAGTGAGCACTGGGGAGGGGGAAAGAGAGAGGGAGACACAAAATCTGAAACAGACTCCAAGCTCTGAGCTGTCATTATGGAGCCCAATGCCAGGCTCGAACTCATAGACTATAAGATTATGACCTGAGCTGAGTTGGGCACTTAAGAAACTAAGCCATCCAAGCGCCCCAAATGTGAAAACATTTTAGTGACCCAGCCTCCATTCTTTCTTGTGGACTAATATTTATAAAGCGTGGCCACAGGAGGCTCATTATACTGCCTTGTTACTGTAGAATTGTTCACACTTATGAAATTGCCCTCTGGGAAAGGTTTTACTCCTATTTTGGTTCTAACATCACTCTCAGAAGATTCCTAACTTTAACATACCATTAATGCTTCAGAACACAGTGAGGACAGCAGATCTGCCATGAGTTCTTCAAGTTTCTATCATCTCTCATATTTTGAGTGTTTTAGAACTTGAGTCTTATATCTAGTTGTTGGGTTTTGAATGTGTGTGTGTGTGTGTGTGTGTGTGTGTGTGTGTGTGTGTAATAATGGAAGATAACTTCTATTGTTTTATTTTCCTACTCTTTCTCTTCTCCTTTTAGAAAAGCCATTGGTAACCTGTTTATAAAGTCAGTCTGTTTCCTTTTCTAAAAAAATAGCTCATTCCTGGATCCAAGTGCCTTGTTCCTTTACCATCCTTATGCTTACTTCCAGGATTTTTAAAAGATTTTTAGATTCAGAATATGCCAAATGCATCCATTGCCCGAGCAAATCTTGTGCACCTTCACTGTCTTGGCGTGGACAAAGCACTCAAGGAATGTGATCATCCAACCATAGCATGGACTGAATCTATCCATCTGCCTTCCTGTCATATGCTTCCTATTTGCTGTGCTTCCTTTTATTATCTTAATTTTACAAATTGATCATACATATTCTTTTGAGTCACAGAAAATTCCTGGGTAGCTAACTCCATTACCTAAAATTATTTTATAACTTTTCAAATCTCAGGCATATAGACTAACTTCCTGAGTTCAGCTTGGTTCTTCTGCCATTTCTTCTTTAGCCTTGAAAGCAAAATGAAATTTCAAGCATCCAACCTAAGCCTGGCAATAATAATTTAAAATTAGAACTTCTTTAGTATTATGCAGCATGCCTGGAATCCAGCTGCCTTGCAATATAAAAGTCATTCCCTGTAGACAAGGCTGCAAAGCGCAATGCAAATGACAAATAACTTGTTCTGCTTTTTAAAGTCCAAATGGTAGGTATATGGCAAGATTTGCTTTTCCATAGAGCTAAACTTTTACTTCAGTTAAATCTGATGGCTCTGCCTCTGCAGTCCCCTGGTGGCATCTACTCAGGCACCACTTGCTTCACACACGTACTGAGGGTGGAAGCCAAGCTACCAGATTGCACCCAGAGCCAGGATTCACCAGAATTGCCCCTTTACTAAGCCTATGGGGTTTTTCAGTGTGTTCTGGAATTTTTTGCCTGTGTTTGGTTTCAGTGATCCATGTGGCTTCTATTTTGCTTAAATCCAGAATGACCAGTACCTTTGTCCAGGTCAGTGCATCTTTGCTTAAGGCCTGGTGTTTGCAGGCATGTCTTTATATCTCTTTTAAAAATTGCCCATGGAAAACTCCTTCATAAGCCACAATGACCAGTTAAGGTAGTGAAATAGTCACAACTGCTTGATATAAGGCTGTTGACAACATAAATTTCATTTATATAACCAATTCTAAGCCTCTGTAAAAGCAAAACAACAACAACAAATCAAACCAAAAAACTTTGTTAATGACATGTTAAGTAAAACCATGTCCAGATTCCAACTTGTAAAATCTAAAACATGGAGAGTAGAAAATAATAACACCAATCAAGCAAAACAAAACAAGGAACAAACCAACCAACAAAACAAAACACACAAAGGAAGTAAACAGAACAACCCTAGTTTTTTCTTCCCAAATTCAACTCTCATTTCCTTCTCCTAAAGATGAATGCAAGAGAACAGAAAGAAAGCAAAAGTTAGTGTGTGTTATACTAATGGTGCTCCTGCATATGGATGGAAACATCAGGGAAGGAGGAAGATTCTTCCACCTACTTCATCTCCACTCTCTGGTCTTCAACACTGCCCTTCCAAAATTTCAGAAGAAAAAAATGACTATTGAAATGGTTACAGGAAACATTTGAAGTATAATAGACACTTGTGAACTATTCTGAGAGGTTATATTTTAGTGAATAAAATTCCTAATACTGTAATATACAAAAATTCTAATAACAGATAATATCATATGAAGAAGAGGGTGAAAAGCAAAATTCTCCATCCATTCTGGGAGAAAGTCTGCAAGTTTCCAAGTTAATAATATTAACCACTCAGATATTTGATAGTTACTTGAAATGCATTTGATATATCTAATTTTCTTCCTCTGCAATTTAACTAAAAGATAAAATGAACCTTCCCACAAGATTTTCAACTTTTGTCACATGGGGATTTTCCTATCAAAACTCAGCAAAGTTGAATTAAAATTCATATGCTTAGGACTGTTTCCTTTTAGTTAATATTATGCTACAGATTTCCTTAATTGAAGAAATAATTAGAATGTTTTGAACTGTGATTTAAATCGAATTTGGGTCACATTATTTCATTTTTAACTCTGATTTTCTGTTTTCACTAATAATCCATGTTAATTTGAAGAATTTAAGTATCCTGAGAAGGACATTGTAAGATTGCATCAAGGTAAGAGAATCAAGTGTTGATAATCTTTAGGAGTTGTAATAATGCTATTAAAATTCAGGACTTGTACTTCTGGAAGATCATTGAGATTTCTGTGGGTAGCATGTTCCTCAGGCTAAAACATATTTTTCTTTGCCCTAAACTGAAAGGTGATATTGAAGTTTATGTCCCACTTGAGTCTGCTGCCTTCCACAGATACCCCCACAGAGGGTTGATGCATGTGGTGTATCAATATTTGATGTGTGATGGATAGTGTATTTCTGGCTATTACCCTTTGAACACTGTGCATCACATAGGGATTTAGAGCCCACGCAGGTTATTGAACATCAACCTAAGTGCAAAGTACTCAGCTAGGCATACCAAAGACACACACTCATGAATTATTTTACCTGTCTTCTCTAAGCTTATGGGAAACTTATTCCACAATTCAAGTCAGATCTTTCAGAATATAATTCAAGGTGAGCCTGGGGATGGAACTATTAATGATTTGATGATAAAAAGAACAATAGCTCAGCACAAGAGTGGCACTGAATATCTGGCTTGAGATTTCCCCTAACTCTGAACCAAATTCGAGGCATCATTGTCTTCTAGTTTTCACTTCCATGTACACTTGCGATAATACTATAACCTGATTAAAAAAAAAAGCAGTGAAACAGATGTGTTCTTCCTTCCTTGGAGCATCTATAATCTGGTCTGGTGTTCCCAGCATTTATTGTGCTATATAACACTCCTCAAAATCTGATTAGCTTAAGTGGAGTTAGCATATGGCCACCAATGCAATTCCTAGGTATATACCCAAGAGAAATAAAAACACACATCCAGACAAAACTTGTACACAAATGTTGACAGCAGCATTATTCACAATAGTGAAAAATTTGAAACAATTGAAACAATTCAGATGCTCATCTATTGGTAAACAGATAGACATATTTGGTGTAATAAAATGGAATATTATTCTGTAATAAAAAAGGAATGATGTACTGGTGTATGCTACAACCTAGATGGATGAACCCAGAAAACACTGTACATGAAAAAAGCAAGACATAGAAGGCCACATATTATACAACTGCATTTATATGAAGTGTCCAGAGTGGGAAAATCTATAAGGACAGCAAGTATATTAGCAATTGATTATGGAGAGGTAAAGGCATAGATGGAGATTGACTACTAATAGGTTTGGGATTTATCTTCACAGTGATGAAAGTGTTCTAGATTATAGTGATGTCTGTAACACCCTGTGAACACACTAGAAGTCATTGAATTGTACACTGACATGGGAGAGCTGTGTTCTGTGTGAAGCAGTTCTCGTGTGTTCCTCCATCGTTTTCCTTCCTAGCATGATAGTCATGAGTATGCAGGACTGTACTTATTATTTAACTTCTGTATGATGTTCAGCATTAATGCATCACCACTCTATGGTGCTTTGACAAATTTATAGTTTTATAAGCATAAGAATGGATTAGAAAATGGGGAGAAAAGGTTTGAGATATATTGCAAGATACAACTTGGCTACTTTGAAATAGCGCTGTCTGCTAAACTCCTAAGTTTGGTGTGTGAACTTTATAAAAAGCAAAATAATCTACAAGTAGGAACAAAGCATCAAGAAATGGTTCAGAATCACCACTGTGTTTATATTCTGTACCAGTAAAGATATAGGAAAATTTTCAGGAAGTGTAGCAGCTTCTATTTCTTAAAACAAAATGAAACAAAAGCAAACAAAAAAAATACCAAGAACATTTGTTTAAAATTGCATGTCAGAAACTGAAATCCAACAATAGCACGCTACTTTTCAACTTTAAACCTGTCACTACTACACCAAATTTGTAGAAAACTCATCAGAGGTGTATTGAGTTGAATGATTATTTATGTGGTGTACATAGGAAGAAACAAAATACTAAATGATGCTAAAATCTCATGCAGCCAGACTAATGTAGGAATAAAAAAAATAATTCTTGTTTTCTGTGTATAGCAGTTTTATTATTCCTATTTTTATGCCACCTATTAGCTTCAAGTCTGTGAGTTAATGCTCTTAAATATTATTAAATATATATTAAGATATATTATTTTCTCTCTTATTGTCTACTGGCAATTTAAAGGGCAATCAGAGCTCACATATAACTTTGAAATATGAATCTAAGGAGGGCTTTTGGGGGTGGTGTATTTTACAGCTGTAGCCTTCTGCATTATGCAGGTTCCTCCTGAAACAATTATTGTAGTCATTTTGTGCTCTTGACTTTTCATACAACTGCCGCATTTCATTAACAATTAAGGTCATATTCTGGTTCTTTCCAAGTACACTCCTTTGCCCCTACCCCAGATCCTAGAGTGCTATTAATAGTGCCAGCTCTGCTTAACGTTTACATCAGACTTGAGAGGAGATATTACAGTGAAGTGCAAATTAAAGCCTGCTAAAATGCTGCTGCCAACAATTATACTGGGGCACAAGCACATTTTTCATTTATTTCAATGGGTCACATTAACAAGGCTGCATGCCACATTATCATAAAAGGTGGACCAGGCTGTCGGTTCTGATTATTGTTAAAGGAATGGCATTTCCAAGAAGGCTTGGCTAAGAGAGAACACATCTATTGCTAACTAGTGCTTTAAATGTATATAATTACTGGACACTTTTTGTAAAATGTTAAAAGCTTCTGTCAATCAAAGGTCAAATTTTTTATTTCCCTCCTTTTATGTATTTTTTTCTTTTCAATTTAATTCCTCTACAAAATTAAATCCTTTTATGTAAGCTAAATAGATAGAAGAGAAAAAGTCTTAGATTTCAATAGCTTCCTGAGTAACTGAGCCTGTTTAATTTAAAATACTATAATGCAAATTACTACCCTAGAGAAAGATTGTGCAAATCAAGCCCAAGTTTAGGCAATTTATCTTTCATATTAAATATTAAAAAAAATAAAGAATGACCTCAAGCCATTCAAGCTGAAGGAAATTAGAGCCCGACACTTTCTTTTTTTTATTTTTATCTAGTTTATTGTCTTTTGGGTAATGATGACTATTTTCTGGAAAATGGATGGAAATTGTATTTAAAAATTAATTATTTATTCCCATATTATATGAACAAACATAATAGTGATTTTGTCATTTTTTCTACAGGAAATTCAGATATGATTTTTATGTCCCTGTCAGAAAAACTGTGGATGAGTTATAACCCATCTCTATATAAAAAAAAGATGATTTTTCTATTGAATCATCTTTAATCATTATAACCATCCTTTATTAAGTAGCACTCTTTCTTACCAAAATGAGTTGAACCTAAATATTATAAAACATTAAAAGATACCATTGGAAAATAAATAATGGATCTTAAAGTTAGGATTTTAACTCCTTCAGCTATGTCTAAACCTTGTCAGGGCACTATGGTTCTTTGATCATCTAACTATCACTATCATTATGTAGAACACTTGTATTTACTTTTTTTAATACTATTTGTTTTTATTTTAGTTTTGTAAAAATAAAGATGAAGACAGTTGGCAAGAGCTGTTATCTCATTCATGATCATTATATTAATCCAGACATTCTGAATTTGAATTTCAGAATGTTTAACAATATACTTAAAGCAGATTTCTAGCTATATACAATTTTTGTAATATATTTCAAAGGAATACTTTATTGTAGGATATTTTACATTAATAAATAAACAAATTGCAAGTATACAATTTGATGTATATCACATCATTACGTAGAGTATTACCAAAGTCCTTTAGTTCTTTTTGTTCCACCCACTGTTCAGTTCTGAGCAAGTTCAAAAATTAACCATGGCTGTAACTTCCAAAATAGAGTTTAGTTTGACCTCTTTTAACCATATATAAGTGAAATAATCTAATTATTCTGTGCCCAACATTCTAAGATATTTATAACACTTGTTGCCCCAAACTGCGTTTTGTTCATTTTTATTGCTGTCTTGTATTACATCTTATGGACATACCACAATGTACTTATCCATTGTGCTGTTGATGAGTGTTTGGCTAATACAGAGCAGAGATTCAAACCCATTTTTGCCTGACTTTTGAGCCTGTGTTATTTCTTCTGCACTTTTAATTTTTGAAAATATGTTGAATATGATGAAATTTTGTGTTATGGGCATTACAGATATAATGTAAGGAAATATACATAATCATACTACAAAACTTACCAAGCTGCATAAAATGTTTTAGTGCTAATATTTCCCCCCAAACCTAAGTATTCCAAAAATTTGTTCTAGTGCATTATTATTTTATATTTCTCTATGTTGTAATTTTCATTTGAAAAATTTTTTATTTTAAAATATCATGGTATGTATGATGCTTATATATACTACAATTCTTTATAACCCCTGCATATTAATAACTTCAGAATGTGGAGTACAAGAATTGTCTCTTTCATTTTCTTTAAAATAATTAATTTTATCAACCACCGATGAAATCTTGTTGGTTAATTGTAGGCCTGGCAACAAGTTACGAATAAATGGGGCTACCTGTTTAAATCATAATAAAAATAACCTAATCATCTGAAAATAAGATTCTGATTAGCGATGAGAAAGTAAAAATATCTCAAGGATTGACATGGTAACTGACAGATGATATACATATCTATTTTTTAATTAAAAAAATAATGATCCAATAATTTAAAGATTTTGGCAATACCCTTTCAGAACCATGAGACTATTTTATTCTTTTTGCCGCCGTACATTATTTGAAAATAAAAAACTACCACAAAAATAAAAAACTGCAATATTGCAAATAGGCTCCATAGAAATGGAATAATTTTTAAAGCAGGAAATCTTACTTGGAAAACAATGTGCATGGCAAAACAAAAGAAATTGCATTGGCTTAATATTAAGCCACTTAGTACAATGAATAACACTGGGACTTAGGAAGTATGAATTCTTTCTTTTTATTAAAAGAATACTATTAATTCTTGAACAGTCATTCTACTGTAGAAACATAAAAAATTGACTTTAATCATATTTTTTTACTTGTAAAATGACAACCTATAACATTCCCTTACAAGAAAATCAGAGAACATGTCTAATCTAATTTTTGATATAATGTATTCATTTATCTGGGTTTTAATTTTAAAAAAATTAATGCTTTTTATTTATTTTTGAGAGACAGAGAGAGACTGCACGAGCAGGGGAGGGTCAGAGAGAGGGAGATACAGAATCTGAAGCAGGCTCCAGACTCTGAGCTAGCTGTCAGCACAGAGCCCGATGCGGGGCTCGAACCCACGAACCTTGAGATCATGACCTGAGCCAAAGCCGGACGCTTAACCGACTGAGCCACCCAGGCGCCCCCAAGGGTCTTATATTTTAAACACCACAGTGCCCAGGTGTTCACCAGCTTAATTTTCCAAATGAAGGCCAGAAAGATTATTTGTAAAGTTTGGTTATTATTTTAATTTCTTCCATTTCCCCTGAACTTATAGGAGTTCTAGGTCATAAATCATGTTTAGAATAAAAATTAGTTGTGTTTAGAAGAAAACTTTTTTAACATTTATTCAGGATATAAAATGTTACCAATAGTAAAATTAAATGTTATGTGATAATAGTTATAGGAACCTAACCCCCAAATATAATTATATGCAAATATAATTATAGCTTTATGTTGGAACACTATAGCGTCCTACTCTTGTAGTTCATATATCATATAAAAATAAAGTTTTTGTTAAATTTGATATATGCTCAAAATATAGCTGTCACCAGTTAAACGAATCTGTATGTGTTAGGAGGAGGAATGTGTGTGTGCATACACACAATGTCAGACCAAAACATGAAAACAACACAGCTTGTAGAATTAAAATTTTGTAAGTAGTAGCAGAAGAAGCAGTTTACAAGGGAATAAGAGAGTAGGTTTGGGGGTTTAAATCCTATTTTAGCCACTTACTGAAAGTATTTCCTCATGATAGTTACTGAGCTTCTCTTTCTGCCATAGTGCATACTATGCATAAATAGTACCTGTCCCACAGTGTCATTCTGAGGGTTAAATGTGAGAAAATGCATAGAAAGGGCTTAGAATTGTGCCTGGTCCTTATAATTAGTTTCAGTGTTTTTTTAATTACCAAAGCAGATGACGTTAAGGAATTTAAAGAGGATAGAAATAATGTTTTTTTTTAATATTATCATACCTCAAATCTCTTCTTGTTTTCTCTTTTGCTGGCCTTATAGAGCTCTCAAACTGAAGTTTCTTAGGCTTCCACCTCTATCTCAGTTTTCTCTTTATTTTAAAAAGAGGGTGTTAGAGAAACATTAAACATAAACATAAGTGCCTAACCTAGTTAGAGAATGGAATACTTCTGTGTGAAATTTATATTTAAAGTTGTATAAAGGATATAGAGGGAACACGAAAAGGATACCCACTCTTGCCATATTTATTTATTATGGTACAGGAAGTTCTAGACAGAGCAATTAAGCAAGAAAAAGAAGTGAAAGGTATTGAAATCAGAAAAGAAGAGGTAAACCGGCCTCTGTTCACAGATGGGACATGATACTATACATAGAAAACTCTAAAGACCTACCAAAAAGCTATAAAACTAATAAATGTAGAAAAATTGCTGGATACAAAAATCAATACACATACATGCTACATTTTTATACAGTGACAGCAAACTATCAGAATGAGAAATTAGGAAAACAATCCCATTTACAATTACATCTAATACAATGTTAATCTTTTCTGGAAACATCCTGACAGAATCATCCAGAAATAATATTTAACCTGGGCATCCCATAGCCAGAAAAATTGACACATAAAATTGATCATCTATAGTTTGCCCTTTGTAATCTTTGCACACATATGCATCTTAAACCATATTTAATCTCTAAATAAAGACAATAACAAAGTTGTAATCCCATCTAACGTGACAACTATCTTGTATACAACTGAAAACACTCTTAATTTATTCCCCAGAAGAGAAAGTAAACATCATTGAGCAGTGTTTGTTAATAATGTTACTTACATACTATGAAATAACATACATATGCCTGTTGTTATTGATAAGGGGATAAGAGGATAAAGAGAGCAGAGATATATTGGATATTAGACAGATAGCTAGCTAGCTAGCTAGCTAGATAGATAGATAGTTTTACATATGAATATATTCATAGTAAAACAGGGAGGAAATACTTGTTACACTTAAAATTCTTGTTTCTATAACTGGTTTTATGATTATAACTAGTATTTATAACTACTCTCTTTTGTTATTCATTCTGTGTTCTCTTTGCCTTTAGCAAGCACCTCAGCTTGTTATGGTCCTTTCCCCAGTGAGGTGGCCCAGATGATCATTCCTGAAGTATCTGGGCCATTAATAGCACTTCCTGGATTGGGTTGTGGGTTTGCATTGACTTTAATCACAGGGCATGATGATATTAAGTTATGATTTAAAGTATCACTTGTATTCCAGACATACTCTTCCTTACTTCCATTGTGAAATAGGGTCCAGTTTCTTCTTCATAATCAAGATCAATCACCTCAGCCAATATTGTGTCTTCCTTTTTATCCAGTTGATTCAGTGGCATGAAGAGCCCAAAGGTCCAGGTGGTAGTTTTAACTTCCAGTTCAATGGAATCATTATTGTGTCTCCTGATAGAAACATTTCTTCTTCTGGACTAAGACTTGTAAGCCTGAAGAGCACAAGGTAATGAAAACTGGAAGCAAAATTTTTGCTAGTCATTAAGAGCAATAGTGGTGAGTGGTGTCACTTCCGTTTTCTCCCCTTAATTCCTAGACCCATAAATTATGGCTGTGGGAGAAATAGCATCATATATCAGTTGCTGATTCAGAGCATATACAACCTTCTGGAAAATCTTTCTTCAGTCCTGCAAGATACTGTCACCTAGATGATATTGTATCTGAGTCCTCAAAAGACCATCCCATCATTCTGTCAAGCCAACTGCTTCATGATGGCAGGGGAAATATAGGGCCAGTAAATTCCATGAACATGGATCCATTGCCATACACTTTTTCTTTTGCTGTGTGGTGGGTTTGATCAGAAGCAATGACATATGGCATGCACAGCTGGGGACAAGGCATTCTATAAGTCCACCAATGATAGTTTTGATGGAAGCATTGCATATAGAGAAGGCACATCCTTATCCACAGCAAGTGACTCTTGTAGTAGAAACAAAGCATGGTCCTTTCCATGTTGGAGGCAGCTCAGTGTAATCAGTCTGCCACAAGAGAGCTGACTGATCACCACAGAGAATGGTGCCAGTTGAGAGTGGGGCTCAGTGTTGTTTTCTATTGCTGGAAGGTTGGCACTCAGCTGTGGCCTTGGCCAGGTCAGTCTTGGTGAGTGGAAGTCCATGTTGCTGACCCCATGAATATCTTCCATCCCTACCTCAATGGCCACATTGTTCTTGAACCTAACGGGCAATGATAGTAGGGACTGGGAAATAAATTAATCCAAATCCAGAGTATCAACAGTCAACTTACCTTCCTGATTATTAAAATCCTCTTCTACTGAGATCATCTTTTAATGAGTATCATATGAGACACATATACCGTCATGATTTTTGCTTATTTGCAGAAGTCTATCTATGTAACTCTGACCTATTTTTTTTTTGTCCCTAATTTTTCAGTAATGACCCTTCCAAATCCCTGATCATCTAGTCAAAATGTTAGCCATAGTCCATGAATCAATACATAATCACATCTGGCCATTTCTCCTTCCAAGCAAAGTGAACAGCCAGGTGCATTTCTCAAAGTTTTTTCCACTGGGAAAATATTCACCTTAGCTCTATCCCTCAGGGATTTCCCAGAAAGGGGCTGTGTTTCTATAGCAGTCTACTTGTGGATAGTGCCTGCATATCGTATTGAGCCATCTGTAAGCCAGGCCCTAGTCTTCTCTTCCCATATCAACCTATAATAAGAAAATCCCCATGAGGCCGTAGGTGCAGGGTGGGAAAGAGAAGGTAATGTAGCAGGACAGGTAACCATGGGTACCTGAGCCACTTCCCCAAAAATCTTACTTGTACCTTCAGAACTTGCTTGGACCCACTCAAGTATAGACCACTTCTATTTAATTATGTAATGTTTCTGAGCCTGCCCAGCTTTGTGACTTGGTGGGTAAGATAACACACAGTTCATCATGAGTATCTCAGGTCACATGGTAATTTAGCAGTCCATGGTTAAATGTTAGTCTTTGCTAAAACCCAGAAGCAGTCAAGAGTTATTTCCAAAAAGGAGAGTAGACCTTTGGGGATGATGGTAGGGCCTTGCTCCAAAATCTGAAAGGCCTGCATGGTGAGGCATTTATAGAGGACTTCCAAAACCTGTAAGCAGCATTCCCATCTGTCACCTACACTTCAAGCACCATAAAACCTACTGGATCATATAGCCCAAGTGGTGGACCAACTTGTACAGTAGCCCAGACCTATTGCAGAGCCTTTTATTGTCCTGGTACCCACTCAAAACTAGCAGATTTCAGGTCACTGTTAAAAGTGCTTGCTAAAGCAACACACTTAAATGAGGAAAATGCTGCTTCCCAAAACACAGAGGCCTGCCAGGCATTGTGCCTCTTTCTCAGTTGTAGGAGAGTCCAGGTCCACCAACTTATCCTTCACCTTAGAAGGAATCGTTTAACATGGACCATGCGACTAGATCTCTAGAAATTTCACTTAGGTAGAAGGCTCCTTAATTTTAGTCAGATTCATTTCCTACTCTCTAATGCACAAATGACTTGCCAATAAGTCTAGAGTTGTTGCTACTTCTTGCTCACTAGGCCTAACCAGCATAAGGCCATTGATGTAACGGACCAGTGTGATATCTGTGGGATGGAAAAGTGATTAAGATCCTTGAGGATTAAATTATGACATAGGGCCAGAGAGCAGTATGTACACAAGGTAGAACAGTGAAACTGTACCGCTGGCCTTGCCAGCTGAAAGCAAAATGCTTCTGGTGGACTCTGTGATGGTTTGGAGAAAAAGGTATTTGACAGATCAGAGGTTTCATGCCAAGTACCAATGAAGTCACATTTGGTACAGTATCTGCAGTTGGAGTCACCACCTGGATAGATTTACTCTAATCCACCGTCATTTTCCAGGATCCCTCTGTTTACTGCACTTGCCAAATTGGAGACTTGAATAAGGATGTAGTGGAAATCATCACCCCTGAGTCTTTCAAGTCCTTGATTGCAGCACCAATCTCTATAATCCCTCTGGGAATACAGTCTTGCTTTTGTTTTAGTTTCTCTCTTCTTTTCTAAATTTTATAGTTTATTGTCAAGTTGGTTTCCATATAACACCCAGTGCTCATTCCAACAAGTGCCCTCCCTCATGTCCATTACCCCTTTTACCCTCTTCCCCACCCCCATCAACCCTCAGTTTGTTCTCAGTATTTAGGAGTCTCTTATGGTCTGCCTCTCTGCCTCTCCTTAACTATATGTTTTCATTCATACATGGAACAGGGGAAACTTAACAGAGGATCATGGGAGAAGGCAAAGGGGAAAAAAATAGTTGCTTTATTTTTTCTAAGTAGAGGCAGTTCTTATGGCTTCCAGTTGTCCTTTCCCACCATAATAGCTGTGATTCCACAGCTCAGGAGACCAATGTGAGGATTCTAACAGCTGCTAGGTCTGTCTATTCAAATCATGCATTCTGGAACTGGGAAAATAATTGCAAGATGGGTTCACAAACCCACTCATCACACCCTGAGATGGACCCGAGTTAAAGCTCCATAGCTTATCTGACCTCCATAAGCTTCTACTCTGACTGGTGGACCATAGTGACATTTTGAATGTTAGGGAATTACTGTCCGTGCAGACCCAGTGTCCAATCATTCCTGAAAAGTCTATTTCCTTTTCCCTTATGCACAGTTATTTTAGTTATTGTTCCCTTTGAGAAAAAGTAGATAAAAATTAACAATAGGGGTGCCTGGGTGGCTCAGTTGGTTAAGCAGCTGGCTTAGCTCAGGTCATGATCTCACGGTTCATGGGTTCGAGCCCCACGTCAGGCTCTGTGCTGATAGCTCAGAGCCTGGAGCCCATCTTCAGATTCTGTGTCTTGCTCTCTCTCTGACCCTCCCCTGCTAGCACTGTCTCTCTATGTCTCTCAAAAATAAATAAAAACATAAAAAAATTAACAATAAAAATTTCCAGTAGTGTCCTTCTTCAAGGCAACCTGGTTTCCTCATCCTTCAAGGAATTATGGCACTATAAAGTGTCTCCAGTCTGGGAATTGATTGAAATCTCATTATTCTGTTTTTATGATTCAGGTTGGACTTTTGTTCACTTCACTTAGAACATTTTGCTTATATAGATTAAGTAAGTATTTAGTAAATTTCCTATCTCACTTCTAGGAGCACCCTGATCAACTTGACAATTCCACATCTGTATAAGTCAGATTATTTTGATTGATGCTTTGACTCCATTGTCTATTTTGGTAACCATATTTACCTTGTCTTTGGCAGTTAAGTGCTGCCACTAGGCCCCTGCCATCCCAGGGTTCAATTAGTCAGATCACATTTGGGTTTCCAATTCAGAGACCGCTCTGAGGTCTGTTTTAAAGAAAAATGTTATCACAGAGCTCTTTGAGGACACTAGGGCTCCCCTCACAAATTTATTCCTCCCAGTATCAGTAAAAGGTATGTCTTCTGGACCCTTACCATTGTAACATTTCAATCTCCCTCAGTCACTTAATCTCTTCTTCTACATTAAGCCAAGTCATGTCTGGCATTTCTGCTTCACTCATGGGGCCTACCCTTTGGTCTATGTTTCAATTAACTGACCAAACAGACTTCTAAAGCCTTTTCTAACTCTAATAGAATTGCAACATTAAATGCCTAATCTCTTCTTAGTGTGGCCCAGTCAATAAATTCATCCTGATTTCACCTTATGTTCCTTCACCATTATCCACACCCTTGATATGCATGGCCACACATGTTTTCCAGATATCTGTCTACATAAACTAGAAAACTCAAGCTATTCTTTAGAAGCATAGCACACCTTCTTGTAGGTCACACTTTGTGCCCACAAAGGGCTTTCTGGAGCATGAGTATAGTTAAGGTTTAGAAGCAAAAAAGAGGTGTTGAAGTGGATGCTGAGGAAAATCAGGACTTGTAGGAGGCTATTACAGTTTCCTCAGGCAATGTATTATTAATCCCTTCAAAAAGAGATCAAGCAACTAATATACCTAAGGAGAGGTATGCCACTGGCCCTAGGGATATAGAAACCTCTTCACTGACAAAGAAGACTCATTAGTACTTAGGGGCTGAATATCCCCAGAAACATAGCTTGAATGACTATAGAAGTTCTTAGGTCATTCATATGGTGCTCAAGTTGAGAATTCAAATCCCAAATGCATTTTCTTTCACTGCTTTGTCCAGTGACTTTAGGATCAACCAACCAATGTCACTATATTCATCAATTTCCCAAAAAAAATGTTTGAAAGTGTCATACATTAAGTCTTCTAGCTTCTTGTTGTTGGTTTTTTTTTTTTTTTTTTTTTTTTTTTTTGCTTCTTGTTTCTTATAAGAAGTTGATTAGGAGTCATGTAAAACATGTTTATATTTTGCATATCTTTATAAACAGTTCATGCCATTGACTATCAGTACTCCCTTTACTACCAGAATTATAGTCATTGGTGTCTTTAAAACTAATCAGATTGGAGAGTCAATTTCAGAAAACCCAAAATACCAATTCAGAAAACTCATTCCATATAAATAGTTAACATAATATGATTTAATTAAATGGAAAGAATAAAAGAGATGTGTGATATTTTAAGAAAGGGGTTCTGAAAACACCTACCTGATATGATAATATTTAGGTAGACCTAATGATAAATAGATACAAGAAGGTCATGCTGTATGAAAAGGCAAAAATAAAAACTCTGATGTATAACTAAATTTAGCATGTTCAGAAATACTGATTCTAAGGGATGCATGCACCCCAATGTTTATCACAACTTTATCGACAGTAGCCAAATTATTGGGAGCCCAAATGTCCATCAATCAATATATGGATAAAGAAGAAGTGGTACCTGTATATACCAGGCAATATTACTCAGCCATCAAAAAAGGACAAGGTCTTGCCATTTGCAATGACTTAGTTGGAAGTAGAGTGTATTATGCTAAGCAAAGTTAGTCAGAGAAAGACAAATACCATATGATTTCACTCAGGTGTGGAATTTAAGAAACAAAACAGATGAACATAGGGGACGGGAAAGAAAAGTAAAATAAGATAAAACAGAGAGGGAGGTAAGCCATAAGAGATTCTTAACTCTAGAGAACAAACTGAGGATTGCTGTACAGGTGGTGGGTGGAGGATGGGCTAAATGCAAGTTGGGCACTAAGGAGGGCACTTGTGAAGAGCACTGGGTGTTATATGTAAGTGATGAATCACTAAATTCTACTCCTGAAACCTATACTATATGTTAAATAGGTTGAATTTAAATAAAAACTTAGGGGTGCCTGCGTGGCTCAGTCAGTTAAGTGTCTGACTTCAGCTTAAGTCATGATCTCAAGGTCTGTGGGTTAGAGCCCAGCGTCAGGCTCTGTGTTGATAGCTCAGAGCCTAGTGCGGGCTTTGAATTCTGTGTCTTCCACTTTCTCTACCCTTCCCCTGTTCATGTTTTGCTCTTTTCTCTCTCTTTCTCTTTCTCAAAGATAAATAAACATTAAAAATACATGTATACATACATAAAAACTTGAAAGAAAATAAATAAATAAATACATGAATGAATGGATGGATGGATGGATGAAGACACATGTAGTTATATCATTGTGAGTGAAGTAGAGGTTGGTTGAGGTTCAAGAAGTAAGCAGAGATGATTATGCTTGAGTTATGATAGTAAATTTGAAAGAATTGTGGAAGCAGAATCAGTAGGAGTTAGCATGAAGTATTAAGATAGATGAAATAAAAGATAGGAATAAGTTTTAGATTTCTGACTAGAGAATCTAGGTAATTATTTCTATGGTGGGCAACATGGAGAGAGAAGCAGGTTCAAAGAAAACAGCATTCAACTTTTTTAAACACTCAACTTCTAAAAAAAATTAAGTTGCACTGTATGCTATCCAGGTGAATAAGTGTGCACAGAAGGAAATTATGACACGTGGGTCAGCTTAGGGGACAATAGGGACAAAAATAAGATTCAGCCTATAAAATGAAGAACACAAAATGTTGAGAAATAACTTAATTTGCCCAATGATGCATCTATTAACTAGTAGAGAAAGGATAAAAACACTATTTTCCTGACTTTTCAATTAAGTCTAATGCTACTTTTCTTGATTTTGTTCTCTAGCTGTTTTCAGAAGACTTACTTCATCTATTCAAAAGTATTCTCATGTGCCAGAAGGTCACAATAATACATGTACTATCCATTTCAATAGGATTTATATGTGGGGTGCAGTAAAAAATAAAGCAATATGTAAAATACTGCTTTATATAAAACAAAATAATAAGATATATAATTTGTACATATATCCTTTAATTAAATAAAACTATTTTTGTAAATAAATATTTGGATTTATAATATATGGAATATATAAATACAATGATATATCATACTTATGAGTAATAATCATACTATTTATTCCATTTTTATCATTTAATTCATTATAAATTAAATACTATACTTTCCTTCCTACCTTCCTTTCTGCTTGACTGCAGAATGACATATCCAATTAAGTATAGAAATATTAGTGAAAAGAAAGGAAATGGAGAATAAATCATTTTTCTTAGTTTGCGCCAAAGCAGGAGAAGAATGAGTTGGGTATCAGTGCAGTGAAAATACTGGTTTTCACGTGAAAATAATACTGGGCTTGAATCCTTGTGTTAACATTTAGCAATGACGATACTATTTCTTGAAGTATTGAACATGTGTACCCACACTTACCGAATGCTATTCATGTATATTGCCTGTGCACAGGCACACATGCACAAGCACACTAGGCTTCCATCTTATCAGAAAGAGACACGGGTGTATTATGCAGTTGACAGCTCATAAAGTAAATATGCTCACTGTCTTACACTTCATGTACAATGTGGAAAACAAAAAGAGAAATAATGCAGTATGTCTAAGATCCCATGGACACCAAATGACTGAACTGTGATTCAAATTCATGACTATGTGACTTGTGAACTATTGTGAACTATTATTCAGCAATGCCTCATTTCACAGTCCTTACTAGTTGCTGTCTCCTCAGTTCTACTCCGTATCTGTTATGTTCTTCATCTATACAGGAGAAAATAATACCAACTGACTTTCGAAGCATGTCTTTAAAAATAAATATGATAAGGAGACACACACTTGCAAAATACTGTTTTTTCCTCCCTAAAGAGAATACATCTCCAATATTTTAACTGCATTGCAATTGTATTCAATACACTTAAGAACTTGCTGAGGAGTTTTCCTCCTTAAAAAGTGAATGTGATAAAAATATAAGAGACAATATTCAGTTCCAGGCCTGTAGTAGGTAGATGGCAACTAGTAGCTGCCAGCTCTTACTTGTTATTATGAAATTAAATCAAAGCTATAAAATCTCAGGACTCTTGCCATTATTGTTTGTCATTTTGGGGGGAAATAAAATTAAAAATTGTGCTTGTTGATCCTCTTAGTTTAAGAGAAATAGTTTCTAATAGATTAGAATCAAAGGGATATCAGATTAAATTGTTTATACACAATTGCATGCTACCTGTCCTAATCTCTACCCAACACTTACAGTTTTAATGCCTGGGGAAGCATTTCCAGGCATAGTCTCCCCACCCCCACCCCACACCTTTATTTTTCTATTTTAGTGTTCTTATTTTGTGCCAAGGGCTGCAACTTCTATTTTACATCTATTTCCACAATCCCTGTTACATAGTTTATAATTATGACCTCATAGAAAGTAATAGCATTTATTTAGTAATAAATTCTCAATCCCCATTAGATTAGAAAGACCATTGTACAAAGGTGATTTTGCACAATAACCCAAGAATACTAACAACTTTAATATCTGATTTCACAGAAGTTTACATTTAAAAAATGCAGAGAATATGGCATTTTTAGTTCTTTTAAAACTGTAAGTGGTACAATGGAATAAAGGAAAATATTCAGTCTTCAACTCCTGAACCTGTGGGTACTCGTATCTTTGTGCCTGTCAGGCATTGTGTAAGTGCACAGATTTTGGCTGATGCTGCCAGAAGCCAGGCCTCTGGACATCTGTTCTCCTGATAGCCCCTAAGCAAAGGAACTTCAAATCCAATATACTAGATCAGCTTATCAGAACTGATTTGAATCTTCAATCATTTAGTACAGGCTGACCTTATGATACCTGAAATATCCAGCAAAAACTGTTACTTGCATTGAAAAATTTACCTGTTTTATATGGGAAATCAGAGCTGAATTTGACCTCTGAAATCTTTCTAACTTTTGACTCAACTAGAGGTGACTGCAATGGTTTTCACATGAATTATCTAAGCAAGAATGATGAGCACTGGGCTTTTTACATCATTATTTCATGTAGGTTACTGAATTTACAAAATTTATGAATTATACTTGACTTTTTTCTTTTCTAAAATTAACATATAATTGAGCCATAAATGAAATTTGTTGGCTATCATGGTGTTACTTCAGCCACATTAAAGTGTTTTATCCAAATGATCATTTGTGCATACTGAATGCATTGTAATTTTCCCAGAAGAGAGTAATTCTCTTCTTATTAGACATTTTTAGACAATCTATTTGCTGGTGAGTACAAATATCTTAGTGGCACCATGAGGCGTTTACTAGACATATTTAATTAGAAAGAGATTTACTATACACACAAAAGGAGATAATTTCAAAGTGAATTTGTTTTCTCATCAATATCAATTTATATTACCAGATAAAAGTTACTAATCTATTTTCAATGTTTACTTTCAGGGGATTGTTTGTCAGGTTTTTTATTTTATGGGTATTTTAAATATTCAAGGATCTTGTAATTTTTGGTCCACATGGCACAGCATTTATCTACATAGTCAGATAATACATTTTTATTAAAGAATATAGCCTTTATATTAAATAGCCAACTTTATATTTCAGAGTGGAAACAAAATAAATTAATGTCTTTATAAATAACCTCTTAAAATTTCAACATGTCTAATTACTTGAAATGTAACAATAATTTGATATTGATATTTTGGGTATTGGACATACTTTTTTAAAAACTTTAGTAATCTTTATTTTTGAGAGAGAGACAGAGACAGAGACAGAGTGTGAACAGGGGAGGGGCAGAGAGAGAGAGAATCTGAAACAGGTTCCAGGCTCCGAGCAGTCAGCACAGAGCCTGACATGGGGCTCGAACTCACCAACAGTGAGATCATGACCTGAGCTGAAGTCACCCCTCAACCAACTGAGCCACCCCGGCGCCCCTAGACATGCTTTTAATATAGCCCTCATAGTTTATTTTGATCAATATGTGTCATCTATTATTTCTGTAGGCAATATAGAAATTACATATGCTCTTTCTTTTCAGCATATTTTATATTCTCATTTTTTTAGCTCGTTAATGAATTCAAAGTTGTAGTCGACATTTCTGAAAATATCATAATTTTCATTTAAGCCATATTTTCAGCCCACGTCAATTTTTTCTTCCCAAATTTTGAATAATTTGCTCTCGACAGGAGCCCAATGCCTTTAACAATGGTAGTAGAGGGTAGCATAATCATCACGAGTGTGTCATCCTATTTGGTTACCAGTTCCTGGCAGGGTCATGCCACAGTTGAGGTGGGCTATTTCAGAGGCAGAGAAGGAACATTTCAAAGTCACAAATGCTTGCCAATATTTTCAATCTAATGATAGTCTCCTTCATTTTCTTACACTGTTTTGTAAGCACGTCACATTTGGCTTTGCATCTAAGCTGTCGGGTAGTATTTTATTTTCATTCCTAAGTTTTTTATGTTTTTATTTTATTTTTCCTAAAAGTAAGATTTCCAGAAGAAAGAGAATGTTTTAAAATCGTTTTTATATGTAAGTGGTTTTTTAATGCTTATTTTGGATTATATAACCTATTGGAAGTTTCATCTAGTTATGTGACTTTGTGGTAATGAACTTCTACTACAGACTAGAGGTCATAAAATCCTGTCACCTCTGCATGTAAAAAATAGTGTAATTCACAAAAAAAATTGGAGATATTTTACCTAAAAAAAAATAAAGCCAGAATTATAATTCAAAATTCATATATCATTCATCATCTTATCTAAATAATTGGTAATATTTTAGCTACATTTGCTGAAAAGTAAATTTTCTATAAAATAAAGCAATTAACATTTATTTTCAAATACAACTATAAAGCAGAAGTGATAGAAGTATAAACTTAGAGTCTAAAATTTTATTATAGGTATTTCCTCTTAGTAATTAGAAAATTATAATTTACTTACATAATAACAATAAGTTATTTATTTCACTTATGTTGAATTCACAAACTTATTTTCTAGCATGTCACACTCTTTTTTGGAATAATATTGCTCCATAGCTTGAACTTGAACAATTGACAAGTCATTTTTTTATATCTACCTATTTCTTTGAAAAATATTTTTCTTTAATAAGTAAATACAATAGTACATATATCTTTGTGTTATTCATTTTGTATTATAAGTGAAGCCATGATCTAACGATGGAAGGCCCTCTGTGGATGAATGAATAAATTGACTGAATTGACTCATTATTGATCCAAAAGCAATTCAATCAGATACTCTTTAGCACAAATATTGAATAGTTATTGTAAAGTAAATTGCACTGGATACTTGTTAAAATGGCAAAATTTTATTTAAGGCTTTTACAATAGGAGTTAAGACCCTTGAAATAGGGTAGAGAGATTAAACTTAACTCCCCTAAAGCAAGAGGTAGGAGCGTTGTAAATGGTGAAGTGAGGTAATGGAAAAGTACATGTGGATCTCCCTTAATAGGAAAGTTGGTTAATGCGATTAGGCCATCTGTGTTTGCTAATTGTTGCTTATCTAAGTTAGGCTCCTACCTTCCAACAAAGATAAGAGGATAAGGGCACTATGTTTCTTGATAATTACATTTCAAAGACATAGCTACTAGGTCCTTAAGAAAGACATTCCTGGATCACTTTCTTACACCATACACAAAGATAAATTCAAAATGGATTAAAGATCTAAATGTTAGACAGGAAACCATTAAAATCCTAGAAGAGAACACAGGCAGTAACCTCTTTGACATCAGACATAGCAACTCCTAGATATGTCTCCTGACGTAAAGGAAACAAATGCAAAAATAACGAATTGGGACTTGTCAAAATAAAAAGCCTCTACAGAGCAAAGAAAACAACCAACAGAACTAAAAATCTACTGAATGGAAGAAGCTATTTGCAAATGACCATATTTGGTAAAGGATTAGTATCCAACATACATGAAGAACTTAGAAAATCAACACCCAGAAAACAAACAACAACAACAACAAAAAACAACTCAAAAATGGGCAGAAGACATGAATAGACATTTTTCTTTCCTTTTCCCAAAGAAGGCATAGAAATAGCCAACAGACATGAGGAAAAATGTTCAACATCACTCATCTTCAGGGAAATACCAACCAAAATCACAATGAAATATCATCTCACACCTGTCACAATGGTTAAAAATCAACAACAACAACAACAACAACACACACACACACACACACACACACAACAGGAGTTGGTGAGGATGTGGAGAAAGGGGAGCCCCCTTACACTGTTGGTGGGAATGCAAACTGATGCAGCTACTCTGGAAAACATATGGAGCTTTCTCAAAAATTAAAAATATAACTACCTGAGGTGCTGGGGTGGCTTAGTCAGTTTAGTGACTGACTCTTGATTTTGGCTCAGATCAAAATCTCATGGTTGAGAGCTCAAGCCCTACACTGAAGAGCCTGCTTGGGATTCTCTTTCTCTCCTTCTTTCTCTGCTTCTCTCACTCTCTCTCTCTCAAGATAAATAAATCAACTAAAAATTATAATTGTTGATAAAAAATAGAACTATCCTGTGATCCAGTAATTATACCACTAAGTATTTACCTAACAAATACAAAGGTAGTAATTTAAAGAGTTACCTGATGTTTATAGCAGAATTACCTACAATAGCCAAATTCTGGAAAGAGCCCAAATGTCCATCGACTGATGAATGGATAAAGAGGAGGTGGTATGCATGATGGGATATTACTCAGCCTTAAAAAGAATGAAATCTTGCCATTTGCAATGATGTAGATAGAATTAGAGTTTTATAATATGAGAAATATATCAGAGAGACAAACACCATATGATTGCACTCATATGTGGCAAGAAACAAAACAATGAGCAGAGGAACAAAAAAGAGAGAGACAATGAGCAAAGGAACAAAAAATGAGAGAAAAACCAAGAAACAGACTCTTAACTACAGAGAACAAACTGCTGGTTACAAGAGGGGAGGCGGGTGGGAGGATGGATTTAACAGGTAACGGGGATCAGGGAATGCACTTCTGATGAGTACCAGGTGCTGTACGGAAGTACTGAATCATTAAATTGTACCCCTGAAACTAATATTACACTGTTTGTTAACTGGAATTTAAATAAAACTTTAAAGTGAAAAAAAAGTCTCTTCCATTGAGCAGCTTTAGATAAAATATTGTTGCAGACATCCAAATCTGTTTCTATATGGTTCTAACTAGAGATATCTGAGGCCACTATTGCTTTAGTCTTGACTTCTGGGCATAGTACAGACCCTGTGATCTATACTCACATTCACACACTTAACATTTATACACACACACACACACACACACACACACACACAAATGCACACATGTGTTAAATGAAGGGACTTAAAAAACTTTGTCAATAGTAGTAGGGTATATTTGACTTACTTTCAGTATAGAAATATCCATCACAAAGAGCATACATACAATATGCCTGTCATATATATGCACATATATATACATATAGTATATTATATGTCATATGTTTTATAAACACATGTATTACTGCTATACATGCAATAATGTATTTAGGGAATTTACATAGGTTGCATCTCCTTAATGCTCCTGTAAGTTATTCTTTGGTCCATTGTATCCATTTATGCTGAAATAATAAGGAAACTTCGGCTCAGGTCAGATCTCACGTTCGTGGGTTCGAGCCCTGAATCAGGCTCTGTGCTGACAGCTAGCTCAGAGCCTGGAGCCTGCTTCCGGTTCTGTGTCTCCTTCTCTCTCTGCCCCTCCCCCTCTCATGCTCTGTCTCTCTCTGTATCAAAAATAAATAAAACATTTAAAAAGATTTAAGAAAAACCATAAAACTTTTATGTGAAAAAGTAAATTGTGTAATTCACCAAATAAATTCTGGGATGAAAATTATGATTCCAAATATATTGATATTTCGATCTCTGGGGACTGCATTAGCTCAGAATAATTCTAAAATTTTAATTTAGGTACTTGATTTGCTCCCCACAAAAGTTATATTAAAAAGTTAAATAAAATATTGTAAAACTATAAAACAATAAAATATACATACAATATACATCTGACTCATCCCATGAGAGATCTAATTAGCATGTATTTTGACTTTACTCACATCAATTTTATTGGAGTGGTGATTTCACACTTTAAATATAAGTTCCTACTAAAATGTGGTACATATTTTTAACTATAAAAATAAGATTCCATTGTCATAACATCTATCTGGGGAGAATGATTTTTGTAAGGTTAAAAACATTTTCTAATTAGCAATAGATACAACTGGATTACTTATTTATAATCAAACCTTCAAGACACGAAAAATATAGCCATTTAGTGCAGTAATTGTAGAAAACAAAGTTGGCAGGTTTATCAAACAGTAATCTGAGCCAGTGGTTCCATTGTGATGGAGAGTGCCAGCCAGGTGATACGCAGAAGGATGTATTTCCATGTGAGAAAAAGCAAAGGCTATTGAATGGTTTTAAATATGATCACTTTTATATATTCAAAGGAAGATATCCCCAGCTATGTCAAACATGGATTAAACAAAGGAAAGAGACAAGACAGATGGAAGGGGAGGCTTTTGATAAATATGAATTCCTAAATTATGACAATCACAATGAAGTTTGGCAAGGGAAAGAGGGTTTAAGATCTATGAAGGAGTTAGAGTCAATGGATAGCATTTGGATGAGAGAGGATATGGAGAGATTTGCAGATGGCACAGACTCCTGAATACTTGATATGCATTATGAAGGTGAATCTTAGAAGTAATGCAAGTTCTGGATAGAAAAATGAATTCACTAGTGAGCAACCTTATTTTAAGGAGCCTACAGGCCACCTGCATTAGTCAGATCGTTCTTAAAACATGCTTTGGCCACAGACTGGATATATTACCTCGGGCAACTTATTTAATATCATTGGGTCTCAATTCCCTTGTTGTATGATAGAGATTGTAATCACTGATTCATACAGTTATTTTCAGGATTGGCTTCATTAGCAAAAGTTACCTTTTCCTAGGTACCAGGCTTTATCTCTCTGGCATTTTGGGGCCTTGGTTAGCAAAATAATTGTTATTGCATTAACATCAGTGTACTTTAATCTCTCTGATAAAGTGGTTTTTATATCCCTGTGAGGTGACTGCTGTGTAAGAGCACCAGGTGGCCTTTTTAGGAGAACAGCAGGCCTTAAGATTCTGATAGGTGATCTGAAGAATAGTATGGGTCTCCAGAGAGTTCTTTTGGCTAATTGAGAGAAGTATTGTGTTTTGGCTAGATATTAAAGGGAATATAAATCCTAATGCCAAAAAACCCATTACATGTTAATAAATAGTGTGGGACCTGTCAACATATTTAGGGAAATATTTAGAGAATATAAATTAATAATTCATTAACAACATAGTGGTCTGTATCCTAGTTTATATCTCTGATGTGATACTGTATCTTCTGTACAAAATTACTGATGCTGATTGCTCATTATTGCATTCTTAAGTGCTGACAAATTAGTAACTCTGGTGCATCTGTTTAAGGCGATAAGAATAATCTTCCCTTTATGTGCTAAGGAGGTATTTGTTCAGAGAAGATTGGATACCCAATGGATAGGTGATACAGAAAGATGTGACACATTGATAGCAAGCCAAGTAAAGGCTTTAGTGTTAGGCTGTCTGATTTGGAATCCTGAGCTCATTGCTCCACTGTATGAGAGACTGGACAAGTCACTTTCTTTATCATTTTGCTTATCAGTAAAAGCAATTAATTCCAAATCTATCTATAGAATGGTTATCAGTAACCAATGCTGTGCATGTTAATGTATGCAAAATTTATGCAATTTGCTTTGCATTCAGATGTATAACATATCATTCTTATTTTATCATGATCATTTTTTTAATGTTTGTTTATTTTTGAGAGAGAGAGAGAGAGAGAGTGAGCGAGCGAGCATGAGCCGGGAAGGGGCAGAGAGAGGAAGACATAGTATCGGAATCAGGCTCCAGGCTCTGAGCTGTCAGCACAGAGCCCAATGAGGGGCTTGAACCCACAAACCGTGAGATCATGACCTGAGCAGAAGTTGGACGCTTCACTGACTGAGCCACCCAGGCGCCCCTATCATGATCATTTTTAAGTAGCATTTGATTTCCCTTTCTAGCCTGACATCATATCAGAGTAGCCTTCTTTTAATAACCTATAATCTAAAAGCACAAATCTACAATATTTTGAGTCAATTATATATTCCAAATAAAACAACTATCTTACACACACACATACACACACACACACACACACACACACATTCACAAAAGCTGAAAATCTGGTCAAAGCAATTTTAGTGTTAATTTTATTCACCACCACTCCACCCTACCCCAATCTACACAAAAAAGGTATTATACAAAGGTATTATTAATCCAAAATCCAGATTTATTTAAAAAGTCTTTCCTTGGTGAACCTCTAATAATATACGACAAAGTCCTGTATCACACAGCTTTAAATTTTTTTGATTTCAGTACACACTGAAAGAAAGTAGTTTGTTGTTTTTCCATTTATTTTTGAGCAGTTTACATTAAGATTAAAACTCATGCAAAAGTAAAATTTTTTGCATACTTTTGAGAAAGACATGGATTTCTAGTTATAAATTATATTCTATTTTTTTCAAAGATTATGCATCATTTATTTTATACCTCATAAATAACTAAATCTAAAAGATTTTCTTTTTTCCTTTAGTTGACTTTTGGCTAGTCAGTAAAAAAGTTAACTCATAAACCTTTCTCTTTCTCTTTTTTTTCCTCTGAAGTACAGTCTAGTAAGGACCTCTTAAAATGAGTTCAGTTATATAATGGCACCCTGTTTGTTTGTTTGTTTCAATTTGTAGACCAACTATATCACTGAATTACTAAAAACATATTGGTGGATAATTATTTTTTAAAAATATTTATTTACATTTGACATTCAAGCCATGGAATGCACACTTGATATCAAAGGTAGGAAGTAAAACATATACACACATCATTTGTGAGACACACTAAAAATTACCTATACATGAATATCTAAAGACATCTCAAATTTATCTTATCCAAAGCAGGATACATCTTCTCTTGCCGTATTTCCCTTCTCAATTAATGGCTACCCCTCTCTTTCATGTGCTCAGTCCAGTCTTACGATCTTCTTTTTCACTCAGACACTTTCTTGGAAAATCTTAGTCTTTATATTCAAAGCTCGAAGTTGCCCCACAAGTCTGCTTCACCGCTCTTGTCCAAGCCACTATGATCAGTGTGAGAAGATGACCCCACTTACTCTCGAGTGCCTGCATGTTCTTCTCTCCCAACTCTTCTGAATCCAGCAGCCAGAGTGATGAAGACAAACCATTCTTGTGACTCACCACTTCCCTGCATGAAGGCCAGATTTACTCACAGAGCCCTGCAGGCCATGTCTCTTCTCTCCAACCTCAACCAACCACTTTCTTTTCATTCACATTTCTCCTGCCACACCACCCTCCTTCTGCTCCTTGAACAAGAACACACCAGACAGTTGCTTTGGGATTTTGGCACTCCATCCTACCGCTTTCTGAAAGCTTCCTTTCCCAGCTGTCTACATGGTTATTCCCCTAAGTCCCTGCTTAAAGGCTATCTTCTCCTTGAGGTCTACCTTGACTTTTCTATTAAAAACTGGTAATTCCCATTGGGCTAGCACTTTCCTTTACCCCTGTTTTCTCTTCCTTAATGGCCTTATCAGACTCTACCAGACTATGTATTTCATTTATTTAGCCTGTCTATTATCTGCATCTCTCACTGGAATGTGCGTTACCTGAGGGCAGGAATTCCATCTGTTCTGGTCACTGTTGTACACCCTGTGCTTAGAATATTAGTATAAATAGATCTTTGATGAATGTTTTTAAATGGTTTACAATATAGAGGCTCGACTTATTTTTATAATTTAAAATATTTGCTAGAATACATGAGGAAGTTCTTCCAAACCTGCCAGCAGAAATATTAAAATATTTTATGAAGTTTATTTATTTTTGAGAGAGAAAGAGAGAGCATGAGCAGAGGAGGGGCAGAGAGAGAGGAGAGAGAGAATCCCAAGCAGGCTCTGCACTGTCAACACAGAGCCCAATGTGAGCCTCACACTCACTAACCATGAGATCATAACCTGAGTCAAAACCAAGGCAGAAGCTTAATTTACTGAGCCACCCAAGTGCACCAGAAATACTAAAATATGAAATGATTGCATGAGATAAAGTATATACAGAATCGAGTATAGTTGGTGGTGTAGGCATTACAATGCTGGGAATCTTAGTTCTCTGGGAACTCAGTGCTTTCTGATTTCCCAAAGTTCAATTATCTGAGGTATAAAATTGGATGCAGAGCATGAAATAACATTGATTTTTCAGTAAGTATCAGGCAAACCAATGCATTATGTGATCTATTTTACATTAAAATGAAATGAATATTATATGAAATTAAAACATGGTATTTCCAGTTTGGATAGTTTAATAGCTCTGTTATTTTTAAGTTTTGATAATACTTTCAAATCCCTAATGGTGTAATCAAGGTTTTTAGGAAATTAGTAGTGAGAATTTGCTCCACATCTAGAGTTTTGTTTTTTCTGTGTCACAAATTCTATTTCCGTTCACTCACTTCTGGGATTCCATTGTTAACATTCAGCTAGTAGCTGCTATATTTTGATTTCCAGGTTAGTGGAGAAAGCAAGTTTGGACAGGCAGGTCTAACACCCACCACTACAAAGAATAATCATTTGGTAGCCGTGATTCAGTTTAAAACTTTGTTAGTTGTATCTCACATATTTCATTCACCAGAAAGAGTTCAGAAGTGAGTTGTTGATTGAATCTATTTCTAACTAAGGTTTTGATGCTTCCCAGGGAATTAACTAAAAATATTTATACAAGAAAATGCCAAGATAATGGCTAAAAACCTTTCAGTGTAGCATCTTTGTTATTATCATCCCATGAATTTTCATATCTCCCATTGTAGTTTTTAAATAGTTTCATTTTATTTTTTTTATTTTGAGAGAGGTAGAGAGTGAGCAAGTGTAGGGAGGGGCAGAGGGAGAGAGGGAGAGAGAGAATCCCAAGCAAGCTTTGTAAGGACAGGAAAAAACCCAATGTGGGTCTCGATCTCACAGACTGTGACACCATGCCCTGAACTAAGAGTGAGATGCTTCAGCCACCAGGTGTCTTCATCACATTTCCTAATGAACTATAATGGAATGTATATATATATACATATATATATATACATTCCATATATATATATATATATATATATATACACACACACACACACACATATACATATATATATACACATATATACTGACAGTATAATTTATATGCATATATGTTAACATTAAATTTATAAAAGAAGAATAATTGATCCACTTTATTCTATTTTCATTTATTGCATTGCATTTTTAGTATACATATGTGTTTTTAGAAGTATTATTATTTAATAATTCATTCACACTTAAAAATGCATAAAATTTAATTAACTTTATTGATCTCGATTTTACAATGCCATTTTCTTTGAAGGTGTATTTTTTGTTTTTAAAAAATAAACAAAGTTGAGTGGCTTTCTTACAAGAGTGTTTAGGTAAAGAAGGTGTTTTATATATAGCCTAGTATATCTCTCTTGCCAGGGGTGCCTGGGGAGCCTTCAAGTCTTGGTTTCAGCTCAGGTCATGACCCCAGGGTTGTGGGGTTGAGTCCTGCTTCGGGCTCTGTGCTAAGTGGCTGAATGTGGAGACAGCTTAAGATTCTCTCTCTGTCTCTCTCTCTCCCCCTTATGCCCCTCCCATGTTTATGCTTTCTCTCTAAAAAAAATAACATTAATAAAATAAAAAATATATACCTTTCTTGCCAAAAATGTAACTTATTTTATAGTCTTATTACAAATTGAAGATTAATTGTTTAATTAATCTAATTTCCTAAAACAGAATTGAATAAATAAGGACCCAGCATCTCTAGGTTGAATAGACATCACTAGACTGTGTAGCATTGAAATTCATTTTGCTTTATTTTGCTTTATTTTAATTTTGCTTTAAAATTATGGGAATAGATTATTTAAAATTATTTTCTATATGTATAAATATATTTGATGTAATTTTTGCAACAACTTTGCAGTATAATTAAATATGGGTGATACACACACACACACACACACACACACACAGAGAAATGTGTGTGTTTTAATGACATGTATACACAATTATTGTCTCATAGAGAGTAAATTCACTACCCTGAATTGCTTTGTGTTCTGCCTACTCACTCCTCTCTCCCTTCTAACTCTTGAAAACCACTGACATTTTTGCTGTCGCCATAGTTTTGGCTTTTCTAGAATGTCTTATAGTTAGAATCATATAGTATGTAGTCTTCTTAGACTGGTTTATTTTACTTAATAATATGCATACAATTTCCTCCATGTCTTTTCATGACTTAATAGCTCATTTCTTTTAAGTCCTGAATAATATTCTATTGTCTGGATATACTACAATTTATTAATTCCATGCATCTAATGAAGGACATCATGGTTTCTTACAAATTTTGGTAATTTTGAATAAGGCCCTTGTAAATATTCATGGGCATGTTCTGTTAGTTTGACAACATATACTCACCACCAACATAATCAAGAGATATATGAGTAGATATTTTTCTATAGCTGCCTTTAGATTTATATCTACCCCCCCACACATATGAAATTTATTATTAGTTATTTTCATTCACAGAGCTGTGAGTTTTAAGACCTGTTTAGCATCCCTTGTCACCACCAAAATCAAGATACTAAATAGAGCCATTACCCAGTAATAATCCGTAATACTTATCCTTTATAGTCAGGTCATCCCCAAACCTCTGTCAATTGCTTATTTGATTTTCTGTCCCTGTATGTTCACCTTTCCCAAAGTAACATATGAACGAGATCATGCAGTACATAACCTTTGGAGATTGGACTGCCATCTCTACTATCTACTGCATTTAAAATTTCAGTAAAATAACATGTGTTTTTTTATTTGTCATAGGAGATACATAAAAGTCTATTTATAGAATTGATATACTTCTTTTAGCTTTGATTCCACAGTTATGCTTTACTACTATTTGAAGCATGACAAGTATGTTCATAAAGTATAAAACATGGTGTAACATACTTAACAATATCTTGATTGAAGTGTACTAGGTTATTTTTCTCATTGAAACATTAAATACTTAAATCTAATTGAGTATTATATTTCCATAACATATTGATTACTTGGTATACAATTGGCTGACCTTTTCTATTCTCTTCTCCGTTTATTCAGAGGAAGGAAGCTTTTCATGTGCTAGTTTGTGTCTTTGAGAAGTCAATTGCAACCTTAGGCTTGCTTGCTTTGGATCTCCTGAGAAAGATTATGAGAGATGAGGCTTGTTTATTTCTTTTAAGCTTTTGTTGTACTGCCCTTTCCCAGATGTCTATTTTATTTCTCAGGTTGTGAAAATTGTTTAAAGGTTAGCAGAATCAGAGATTCAAGTGGAATACACCCTTGGCACGGGGGGTGTGAAGGTCGTTGCTGCATTCCACAAAATGATTATAGTTTCCCATCAGACGCTTTTCAATCTGATCCACTTGCTATCAGAAAAGTCAATATTTGCATTCTGTTGAATATGCATAACCACTAGTGTTTGAAGAAAGGGCTACTTGATATGTGCACTTCTATGATTATCTTGTTTGCATTCACAAGAAATTATCTGAAAATCCTCTAATCATTCAAAGACTTGCTGTAAGGGGTTATTTCATTATTAGAATTAGTTTTGCTGCAACTTTAAGTTAAACTGACTTAGCATTTTATATCGCTTAATTTAAAGTAAATCTTAAGAAAAGGAAAAACATTCAAAGAACTAAAAAAGCTTCTTTATTAATAAAATGTTGGATGCATATGTGTAGAGAACTTTTCACAATTTTCATCATGTTTCTTACTTTTTAAATCTCAAATGTATGCATTGAAAGAGTTCATTGTCCCTGGGGGAGTTTTCATATTTTAATAAATCCAATTAGCTTCTATGAAATTATAACATGGCAGTTTTTTATTGATAAACAATTTTCCAAGATTTATTTTCTATAGGATTTTCTTCTTTTAGAGATTTCAGCTTCTCCTTGAGAATTATTAACTGTCACTCAATTCACTTACATATATTCTGGGTTTTTGTTGTTTTGCCCTTTACCAGCGCCACTGATCCTTTTTCTGTTGTCAGTGATTCTGTTACCTTAAACAGTTGGAAAACTTTTGTTTGCTGCTTGGTTATCTTTGACTTCCCCGTTCTAACCCTCATGTTTTGTGGTTTGTACCTTTGAAAACAATCTTGTAATTACCTCCTAACATCAGCATTTCGACTTCTAGATCCTGTTTGCCATTCCAATTTTGTGAAATCAAATAAAATGATAACCTTTATCTGAAATGGGAAGCATATTTCACCTCTCATGAGTTACGTCTATTTTTCTTTTAGTAGCTTCTGGATTCAGTCATTTATTCTCTCACTATAAAATTTGTGGAGACCTCTTTGTATCTTCAGTTTGCAATTTCAAACTGAAATAACTAAGAAATAGGTTCTTTCTCTGAGTCTCTGAGACCCACTTTCTAAGTCTGTAAAATGATGAAGTTGGACTAAGTAAATACTAATTTTTTATTATGATTTGATAGTGTAGATTTTATTGATCTCTCAAAGTCAAGCTAAAAGTGACAAATCTCTTGTTAAGGGACATTTTCTCTTAAGGTATGTTCAGGTATGGAGTTCTTCTCTGAGAACTCAAAACCTTGCAAGTTAGAATTTGTTGGGGCCATTGAATAAGAATATTCCTCTTTATTCTGACTTCCTCTGTTGGGCTTCCTAACACCCCCTGGATTCTCTTTTAATGTAGTGTTTAAACTGTTACTTAAGAATTATAAACCTGCTCTTGTATTTTGAAAGTTTTTTCTCCTTTCCTTACCATTCCAACATATCTTCCTCACAGCTTTGTTAACAGATCCTGAAAACTCACTAGAGGAGTGACTTTTATTTTGGTTTCAGTAGTGCTTTTGTGAAGACAAACAAATAAAAGCAGCCATCTCCACCATCACCATAATCTGTGAGCTATAACACAGAAAACTATAAGTAATAAAGAAATTGATTTATTTTATTTTATTTTTATGTAGATTTTTTTATTTTAGAGAAGGAGAGAGAGTGGGGAAGAGTGGCAGAGAGAGAGAGAGAGAGAGAGAGAGAGAGAGAGTGAGAGAGAGAGTGAGAGAGAGAGAGAAACGTTAAGCAGTCTCCATGCTCAGCATGGAGTCGTATGTGGGACAGAATCCCACAACCTTGGGATCATGATCTGAGCAGAAATCAGGAGTCAGATGCTCATCTGACTGAGCCACCCAAGTGCCCCAGAAACTAGTTTTTTTTTTAATCAGGTTTTCTATACATGAAAGTTAATTGATTAGCTTTGATAAGGAAAAACTAGGGGTAGGGCAGTAGATAAATTGGAACAGGAGTAGGAGATTCTGGGAGTTTGACTCCCTTGGAATTACTACTTCTTGGCTCCTCCTCCTGTAATCCATCACTGTCAGTGTCACAACTTTTACCTTTCAGAAATCATATTTTTAGGATTTAAATTCCAAGGTTTATGATCAATCTGTGATGTTTCCTTAAACTTCAAGTGTTAATTAAATTTAACAAATAAGAAAATTCAACTGAGCACATTTTAAAGATCTAAATGATTTTATTGAGCAATTCATGAATTGGGCATCATACATCTAACAAGCACAAAGGAACTTCACAAAGCTACAGACAGGGAAAGATTATTCAAGGCAGAACAAAGAAGTCATAAAAAGTAACAACAAAAGGATTATTTTTGCCAAGGCCATCTTCTTCTGGGGGCCAATGGGTCTTATTAAATGGATTATCTCACCAGTGCTGACCAGGAAATTCCAGACTGGCCAGTTAAGATACATTCCTGAGGAAAGTTGAAACTACAGTTAGAAGAGGGAGTATAATAGTCCTGGTTTGGTGACCTGGGCCTAGAACAAAAGACTCCGTTTTGGGTCTGTGCTTTATTTTTTTAATAAATCCCATGCTTGTCTGCAGCAGTTATTTGAGGAAGAATAGGAAGAATAGGTAAATGCACACCAGAACCATAAATGTCAAATGTGGTGCTTATACCCACCCTTCTAGAGTCTTGGTCACCATGCTCTCCACTTTTCAGAAAGCTTTTGAGGTGAAAGAATTTACCTTACCTCTCCATTCAGTCATCTCATTTGAGAAACTAAGTTTGAACAAAGATGTCCCTATATTTGAAGCAATTGTGAAATCTCCCGATTAATTTTCAAATCTGTACATTTTTTCTTCTAATTTCTTTCATTATTCATTTTTCAAACAAATATTTATTTGATGATTAGTATATACCAAGATCTTTGGCAAACACTAACATTACAGTTGTTAAGAATCCCATTCCCTACCTCAAAGGCCTTATATTTTAACAGCAAGGATCTTAAAAAAAAATAGCACTGTGATTTAATTACATTAAGTACAAAAGTCTGTGGGTGCTTTGAGGAGCAGAGTCACATTTGTCAGTTAAAACATGAAAAGCTTTATAAAGAGGTGACAAATTATGATAGTTATATATGGTAAGACTAGGTGGTCGGGGAAAGCAGTTTCATGGAAGACACATATCAAGGGAATGCATATTAAATTAATGTCTGTTTTGTTTTAAAAAGTATATGTTCAAACTATAAAATATGCATGGAATACAGATACATGAATAATAATAAACATTTTTATATTTAATTGTTCATAAGATTACCCTTTCCTCCACTAATTTGGATGCCATTCAACTTAGTAAAGTATAATGTGCCATCAAAAAACTATTATTAAGTGCTTACAGAATGGTATATGGATATTTAAAAGTATAGTTATAGTCAATATTAAATTCACTTATATAACCAAGTTTAGCTAGTCTTTATTTCAGTGAAACTTTGAGTCAATTATATTTTTAAGAAAATTATTTCGGGGCACCTGGGTGCCTCAGTCAGGTAAGCATCCGACTTCGGCTCCGGTCATGACCTCACTGTCCATGCATTTGAGCCCTACATCAGGCTCTGTGCTGACAGCTCAGAGCCTGGAGCCTGCTTCAGATTCTCTGTCTCCCTCTCTTTCTGCCCCTCTCCTTATCACACTCTCTTTCTCTCGCTCAAAAATGAATAAACATTAAATTTTTTAAAGTTATTTTATTCAGAAACACATAATCATTTATGTCAAGAATTGAATTTTGGGGCGCCTGGGTGGCTCAGTTGGTTAGGCGTCAGGCTTCAGCTCAGGTCATGATCCTGGGGTTCGTGGGTCAAGCCCTGCGTCAGGCTCCGTGCTGACAGCTCAGAGTTTGGAGTCTACTTCAGATTCTGTCTCCCTCTCTCTCTGACCCTCGCCTGCTCGTGCTCTCTCTCTCTGTCTCTCAAAAATAAATTTAAAAAAAATTTTTTTTAAAAGGAATTGAATTTTGTGGTGAAACCATGCAGTAGGAATAGATAGAATAATTGGGTAAACCATAAATTTGTCTTTTAAATAATATAAAGTTTTCAAAAAGTACACCCTTTGTGAAAGTGATTCATAATTCACGTTATTTTAATAGAGTTTTTCATGAAGTTGCCAAAATGTTAACATCCTTGATAGTGAGATTAGAGAATTTTAAAATAAATTTTATGATGACATTTAAAAACAAGGCCTCCAATCAATCCTGAGGGCATATTTGGTTTGTAAGAAAAGAAATCATAAAAATCACTCAGATAACATATTTGAGAGAGAAAGAGCGAAGAGAAACCCTCCTTAGATTTATTACTAACGGTGTTGATTTGGTAGCTCTGAGTGAACCAAGGAACCTGGGTTTTTCAAAGCTGTCCTGGCCATTCTGAGGGACAATGAAATTAGCAGAACCCCTGCTGTAATAGAAAGTTCACTACACATATGTCTACCTTTTCTTATTATAAAAAGAAGCACACATTGATTATAGTTATTATTTTAATCATTTGGATTTGACTGAGGATCTGGAAACTAAAGTCAATTAAAAAGTGTGTAACATGATAAAGACTTGATTCTAAGTTGAATAAAATTATTTCTAGGGTTTTTTATTCTTTATTGTTAAGTATTATCTGAAAACAGTTGGCAGAATAAATAATAAATGAATGACATTCATATTGTAGGTACTGATTATTGGTATAGTGTCTATAATTATATCTGTAATATAAAATTAAGTGTATGTGAAGTGTCAGAAAAAGTTAAATGAAGTCTGTAGCAGAAAAACAGAGCAAGAAAAAAACATATCATAGAGGAGCTTAAAAGCATATAATACTAAATTATTGCTAATTGATTTCACTTTACATTTTACTTGATTAGAAAAATTGTTTTGGTAATTTTGACCCTAGAAATTTTAAAAAAATGTATGGAGAAAAACACATTTTTAAATAGCATGATATGGGGCGCCTGGGTGGCTCAGTTAGTTAAGCAGCCGACTTCAGCTCAGGTCATGATCTATTGGTTAATGAGTTCAAGCCATGCTTCGGGCTCTGTGCTGACGGCTCAGAGCCTGGAGCCTGCTTCCGATTCTGTGTCTCCCTCTCTCTGTGTCCCTTTCCCTCTCACACTCTATCTCTGTCTCTCTGTCTGTCTGTATGTCTGTCTCTCTCTCTCTCTTTCTCTCACTCTCTCTCAAATTAATAATAATAAGAAAACAAACATTAAAAATAAATAAATATTATAGCATGATATTGAAAATAGAAGTTAAATTTCTTTTATAACATTACAGGATATCACAGTAGTTACTACAATTCTTTAAAACTTCATTATGGAAGGATTAAGGAAATGTGTTTATCAGACCAGAAGCAAAAAGATTTAGACCTTGAATACTGTCTTGAAGAGTAAAAGATAAGAAAAGAGAATGGTGTGATACGAGGCTGACTAGGTACTCATTTTGTGAGAAGATTTTCTGCAGATGTTTGTCAAATACAGGAGATAACCAAGGAGACTATGTTTTAATCCAAACAATATAATTGTGCTCTGTGGTTTTAAGAAGTTTGCTTTGCATGTTGTGGGGTTGTCTTCATGAAAGGCATATACTGGAGAACAAATAAATTAACAAGACATATCTTGTTGTTGTTGTTGTTGTTTTTGTATAAACGAGTATCCTGGGTTCTAATTTTAATCATTCTTCTGCAATTTTCATTAAATGTATAGATATTTAAATCTCTCTAAGAGAAGACATGTAATTTGCATTAATGCTAAAATAGCAAGTATGAATCTCAAACCCCAGACACAAGTATTAAAAAATGCACTGCTTACAATTGATATGAATGATGCATGCTTTCAGTAAGAGTTCATTTTTCCCCATGCTGTAAAAACCTTCTTGAAAGTGTTTTTCTCCTGTTTCATCCTAAGTTGTCAGGGCAATGCATGTAAAAACTGATATGTTTCTTAATCCTTTTATTAACTTGTGATTTGCTATAATAATGTCCTCCTTAAAAAAGATTAAAATACATAAGCATAGACATAGTATTTGAGTTAGGTTTGAATATATGTAGAAGCTTCCAGTATTATATTCCAATAACCTAGAGAATTGTATATTTTGATGGTAACTGAATACAGATATATTTTTTCATAATATACTATCTTAAACAGTGCTATAATATAGTTAATGCATTGTAAGCCATATCAAATTCTGAAGAAGTTATTTAAAAAAACACTAAACCGAACAAATAGTCCCTTCATTTATTTTTTAATAAATTAATGAGTGAAGAAACTGGCAGTTTATTTTATAACTTTTCTTAATTTATTATCAAAATGGGCCATAATATATTAAAGATCATAATATTGTGTATATAAATGAACATTATGTTATTCCATGTTACATATGGAACATAACTCACATATTATTCAAGTATTATTCATGTTTTCACAGAGAGTCTTATACAAGTATATGATAGTTTTTCCTAAGCAAAATAATATGTAATACAAATATGGATGTGGATATACAAAAAAGTTAGAATTTGGCTTAAAGACAGAGTGGGAGAGCATTCATTTTTCTAAATGCAGCTTTGTTTCCCTTGTCAGTAACTGTGTTGCAGAAAAATGGCAATTAAACATACAGGACCATTCTGTGTTCTAATTGAGAAGAGCCTTTTTGTCCTGCAATAGAGATTTTTACCATTTTGGTCTTGACTTCCTGTGGATGTAGTTGGTAGCCCGAGGGCCCAGCAGGTTTTAATCCCAAGTAAACAATCAACTGGGCAGATGCCTTTTGTGTAGTTCATTCTCACAAGGTAAACTTACCCAGCTTACTTTCTTTATCCAAATCAGGTCTTGTCTACTGTGGCTTTGTTGTTATTTATGAAGGCATGTGTAATATTTGAAAATCACAGCTTAAACTTCAACATAATTGCTGTAGTTCAAATTTGATTTTGAGTACCCACTAGGGGCATAAGCATCATAAGACAGGCTCTAAAATTCCAATAATCAAGGAGAAATAGACCAGAATTAATGACCTTGTTTTGTTGAAGAGTTTATAAAAGTTAAATATAACTTATTTAAAAATATATCTATTTCTTTTTAAAAAAATTTTAATGTTTATTTATTTTTGAGAGAGAGAGAGGGAACTACTGGGGGAGGTGCAAAGAAAGAGACAGAGAGAGAAAGAATACCAAGCAGGCATCGTGCTGCCGTCACAAAGCCAAACTTGTGGCTCAAACTCACGATCCATGAGATCATGACCCGAGCTGCAGTCCGAAGTCAGACGCTTGACCACCGAGCCTCCCAGGTGCCTCAAAATATATCTATTTCTAACTGAAGAAAACCAGGACCAACTTAAAGGTACCTATGGAATTTTGTATAAATTAGTTGTGTTTTCAATTATATAAATGTGCAAATTAAATGTTTAAAGGACATAGTCATTTTTAAACTTTTAAAAAATGTTTATATATTTATTTTGAGGAAGAGAGAGAGAGTGAGAGAGAGAGAGAAAATTCCAAGCAGGCTAAGCTCTCTCAGCACAGAGCCCAACATGGGCTCAATCTCACAAATGCTAAGATCATGTCCTGAGCCAAAATCAGGAATGGGATGCCTGACTGACAGAGCCTTCTAGGCTCCCCAAGAACTTGTTCTCATGTCAGTTTTTACTATATATACGTGTGTGTGCGTGTGTGTGTGTGTGTGTGTGTGTACATGTATATATATACACACACACACACACACACACAAGAATAAGAATCGAAAGATAAAGATTATATTTAAACACTAAAATATCAAGTTGAAGACCAGTTCCAAAGACCTCAGAGGCAACATCCAAACATTTGTTATAAATATCGTCAAGATGAACAAATGCTCTGACATGAGATTATACTTATATATTATTGTGGAGAGAAAAAGAAGTGGTGACATACACCTGGGGTAAAAAAAATAAAATATGAGATAACTCTGACATATATATTCATATTTATATATTTAATATATACCTATGTATACCCATTTGTATATGTATACATAATTAAAAAGCATAAGTGGTATTTTATACGTTACCTACACCTCCAGAACTACATAAATAATTCTGAATTAAACTATGTCCCGAGAATATGAAAGTTTCACATTTTTGGTTGTAGCATATCCAAAGGCAAATAGTTTGCCAGATAATCTGGGGAAGTCTTTTTACTACTCCGATTTCTTATTGAAAAGTTACTATAAAATGCATGATGATCATTTTGACAGTAAAACATTTTCATTATCTTCTAATGGATCTGACTTCTGGTTTAGAATGCATGTAGTGAATTTCAGTTGAGGAAGCTAGGATTATATATCTGTATTTTAGTAAGGAGGTAACACATGTGACTCAGTTGTCTCATGAAATCTTTTCCGGTGTTAACTTTTTTAGAAAATATATATCTTAGAACTATAAACTGTTCTTTTGCTTTTGATAGAAAAAAAGAGAGCTAAGTTTTGCAAAAAATTACTTGAATTTATTTGAAGAAAGTGTAATCACATCACACATCAAATTATTTTGTACTAGTTTCTTCCTTTTTATTATTATTATTAGTTATTATTATTATTATTAAAGTGTCTTGAATAGATGGATTTATGGAACAAGCTAGAATATAAAAATACCACTCATGTTCCCTATAATTTTCATATGATACAGATGATAAATGAGAAAGAAGAAATTAAACAGAAAATTATAAGAAAACCAAGAGAAAAAAAGAGAAAATGCAAATGTAGGGGAGGAATTACAGTGAGTGAAGAAAGAAGAAAATGAGAGAGAGAGAGAAATCTGCCATGTTTAGGAATAAAGGAACCAAGAAGCAGGTGCCAAGGATATAACTTGTCATTTGTTCTTTAGTCTTAAGCAGCTGCTTCTTCTTCCTAGTTTCTTTTTAAATCCACCTGTCTCTAGTAATTTATTCAGTTCCTTAAACTTTCTTATTTCTTCTTTTTTCTTTTTTGATGGGAAATAATCCAAGTATATTTTTCTAGAAAATGATTTGGCCATTAGATTTAAAAAATGCATAATGTTGGATTGATTCTCAAGTACCATTCCCCACTACCATGGATTGGAGATCCTTGAGAAATGTGTGATTCCAGGTATGGGCAGTGGTAAATATGCTATTAGTGTAGAAAGCAAAGAATTTCTCAGAGTCAATAGGGTTGTGTCCAAAAAGCATAGTAATCAGTGTGTTAAGTGTATCCACCTGTTCAATTCAACATAATTTAAGTTTCAAATAGCATAATGATGCAAGTGAAGTATAACATATGGAATAAAAACTCTTTGAATCCATAGTGACTTATAAAAAAATGAGAGGGAATAGAGAGTTTTACTTAAGACAAGTTAATATGTATATAGAGAAAATAAATATAGGGAATTATTTTTCAACCCCCGATATGATTACTAAATCAAGTAAAGCTCATCCGTATTTGCCATATTCCAGTTTAATAGAGCCTTGTGTTATAACATATACAACATAGACATTTCTCTCTCATATGTTTCTCATTCTCCTGGACTAGTGGCTATCTGAGTCACAATTTTTATTTTATGCTGAAAGAAGAACAAAACAATAAGCTCAATTGGGCAAGGGCATTTCAAGCAAGCCTCTGTTTTTATCACATCCACTAACATCTCGTTGCCAAAGCAATACACATGCCAAGTCTACATCCAACCTGAAGGAATAGATAATTGTTCCAAGATTTCTCTTTCACAGATCATATAGATCCAGGTGACTCAGAGTCTGGAAGATTGTGAGACATCAGGACATTTATATTCAAATGTTACAAATAGAGGACTCTTTTGTTTCAGAGAGAAAATGTGGTCACCATTTAAGTGATAAAAACAACCTATTATGTATCCCCTGAGATGATATAATAAGTGCACAAATCACCTGCATAGCAAACTTGTCCAAAAAAAGTAATTAGCTAACAAATTAAATATGATAAACCAATAGGCAAATCTAGAATGTAAAATATTATAGAAGACAAGTACCTACAGTCTTCAAAACACGCTAAAAGATGTGACTGTAACTGTGAAGGAAAAGAAATTAAAGAGCCATTCAATGAAACTCAGAGTATGAAGAGTGATTAGATCTCAGGTTTAAAAGAAGTCATGGATACACTGATGTACAATAAATAAAGACTAACGTGAACTATATATTACATGCTATTGTGAAATTACTATCAATTTCATAAGGTGTCATAATGATGCTGTATTACATAGAAGACCATCCTTATTCTTAGGAGCTACATGCTGAAGTAATTAAAAGTGAACTTCATTACAGCTGTGGCTTACTTTCAACTGCTTTAGATAGATATATAGAATAGATAGATGGAGGGATAAAATAAGGCAAATGCGAAATTGAAAATTGATTTTACATTGTGAATAATAAATAAAACATTGTGAGTGGTGTATTATTTTTGGATGTAAATAATAAAGCATATTAATCACCTTAATGTGATTATTTAAACAAAAGAATAAGTAGCTCTAAATATCCAGAAATGTCCACCAACCAATTTTCTGGCTTTTGGTTTTTGTACTTTTTGTGTGTGGCAATGAGGGTTATTTTAATACTTTCAAAAATGTTAACATTATATAAATAATAGTTTCATGAGATAGTTATAGAATATATTCATAAAAATATACATTTGAATATTTTATACTTTAATTTACTTAATGGGGTATACATCATATAATTTTTAGAAAATTATCAATATTTGTGTATTTTTAATAAGAAGTCTTACTAGCCATTATTTTCAGTGGCTGTTATATATAAACATTGTTAAACAAAAACAGTAGGTTGGTTTTGGAGGTTAACATTGTAAATGAAAGTAGAAAGGCCAATACTGTTAGTTTTGTTTTCATACTGTTGGGACAATAACATGAATGATAAATGGGTTCTTCATTGTTATGACAGTATCAAAATAACTTGTCTATTTCATACAGTAATTCCTTGTGGTAATGTAAAAACATACAATATGCTTTAAGGATTTTCAATCCCTATTTGTAAATATCGTATTGATGAAATCTCATGGTCAGCCTAATTCTGCTTTGGTTACTTGTGGATTTTTGAAAGATGATGGGTTCACTTACAATTGAGACTTTATAACTTTAGGATTTTAAAACTGTTCTTCTCTGAATTAAAAAAAAATGGAGATAGTTATAATAATCGTGTTGAAAATAGAAAGGATGGTGTCCATTTCCAGAGAAAATAATGATAGAAATAAATGTTCACTCATGAAAACTTAATCTTGGATGAATTTGCAATTCTCATATATCCAGAAGACTTTCTTCTGTTTCCTAGGTCCCTTGGGGTTTACCAGGTGCATGCAAATTTCTCAGACTTAAATATATCTTAAAATTACCTGATAAACATTCAAAAAAACTACTCCTATTTTGGTTCCAGACTGAGAAATTTTGATGTTTATTTATTGGGAGAGACAATGTATTTCATTCTTCCTTTAATCGGATGTTATGCATATTTTCAATTAATTAGTCTTAATACAAAGACCATCAAAGAGAGGACTTCATGATTGAATACAGTAAATAAAGCAAGAAGTAGCAATACCAATTATCCTGACCCATAGCCTCCCATTTTTATTGCAAAGGGGAGTATCTACATAGTCTGCAGGTCTCCACTTGAGATGAATGTGGGTGAAGGTGAAGTGCACATAAGTAATCGTTAACTGACTTTGAGTTGGCCATACCTTTATTTGACTGTTTGGTGGTAGAAGTTGGGTCTCAGTATAACACACAGTGAAGATTTTCTCTCCACTCTCATTATCAGAGTCAGAGAGTCTCTCATTAGTGGTCTAACTTCTCTATCATTACCAGTGGGAGCACTTTGCATTGTCCTGAAGTACTTTTCTAAACATATTCTAAAAATGCTATGAAGTATTTTTGAATACTTATTCAGTAATATGCATAAAACTGAGTACGTTCCACACTACCTCATTTAATCTTCGTAGAACCTTATGGGTTTTATAACTATAATGTATTATTTGTATTGCTAATGAAGAATTATCATCACTAGTGAAGAAACTGAAGAAGTTTTATTGATTTTATTTTTCCAAGAATATGAAATACTTTATTTTTCATGTATTAACTATCTCTTTTAATTTTGTATTATTTGTAAATAAATGTGTATTTTTTTCCAGTTCCATTCATGTTATGAACATATTTAACAGAATAGGGCCCATCATAGGGCCTAGTGATATCTACACAGACACTACAGCTTTATTTGATGCAGCTTGTGCCAAAATTACCTTTCTTTTTTGTGTATATATATCCTGGCATTTACATCTGTCATGAAACAACTCTCACTACTAAATACAAAAGATAGGAAACATTTTAGCAAAAGATTTTCTTTTTCTTAAGTTTGTTTGTTTGTTTGTTTAAAGAGAGAGAAAGAGTGTGAGAGCATGAGCAGGGGAGGGGCAGAGATAGGGAGAGAGAGAGCATCCCAAGCAGGCTGCACAGCGCAGAGTCTGACTCAAGGCACCAATTCCAAACCATGAGACCATGACCTGCATCCATATCCAGAGGTCACCCCTCGAGATGATATCCAGAGCCTGATGCATAACCAGCTGGGCCACCCAGGCACCCCAGCAAGTGATTTTCTACCTGACTGCATGGCAGTGAGTAGATCTGAAAAATCCTCCCTAGGGACAACGGTCAGACTTGAGTGATAGATGAAGGCCACAGATGAAAATGTTTAGGTCATATTAAGGAAATATCAACTTCTTATGGTCAATGAGAAGCCATTAAAGAATTTTAAGCAGTATGTGTGGTGCATAAAAGAGAGAAGGCGTGCTTAGTTTTGCATCTCATATTATTTATTTGTGGTGATGAAACATCACAGACATAGAAGCTGATAATGAAACAGAGTTTTGTCTAACAATTTCCGTGAGTAAAAAAACTGGACAAAGTTGAACTGGGTTCTCTGTTTCCGGATCTCTCACATGCAAGGTGTGAAGCACGGCTGGGGTCTCATCTGAAACTTCAAGATGTAAGGATTCGCCTTACAAGCTCGCTCAGTTGTTGGCACCACTTAGTTTCCTGAGTTATTAGAACCCCGTTTGAATGAGGGCCTTGCTTTGTTGCTTTCTGTTGACCAGAGCCCAACATCTTCAGTGCCTTGCCATGTGGTCTGCTCCACAGAGCAGCTCCCAACATGGGAACTTGCTTCCGCAAAGTTAGTAAGAGGAAAGAGTCTGCTAGTGAGACAGATGTCAGACTCTTATGACACCCCAATATCTCTCCCACATTCTACTGTTAAGAATCAAGTCATCATTTTCTCCCACAATCAAGCAGGGAGAGGGAAGTCGAGAGGATAAATTATATAAGTGAGTGAATACCAGCAGGTGGGGATCACCGAGGGTTATCTTAGAATCTGTGTACTGTAATATCATTAACTTGATATAGTTCTTATGAAGGATGGAAAATAGGACAGAGGATCTTTGGGATTATTAAGTAGTATCATCAGTTTGGTAAAGAATTGGATAAGGTAAGCGTGGGAGAATGATTTCAACAATATTCAATAATTGGTTGAAGGAAAGATGCTGGCATTTACTAATTGATAAATTAATGTTTATTTATATCATTGGTTATTTGGATTTTTTGTTTGAGATATGCACAATTTATAGCTAGATTTTTTTGCATTATGTAGGTTGATAGACTCTGGCTGCTGCCTTTTGTATTCTGATATTTAAACTCAGGAAATGCATAGTTTTTAAAGAGAAATCCATATTATTTATTTTAACATTTTCCTCAGGAATGTGGAGGCAATTAAAATTCTTATTCCATGATCCTGATCACCTTATAATAATGCATTCATGTCTGAAGCTGGTTCTCTGTGTTCCTTAGGAAGTTTGTGAATAAAAGTAATAGCCTTAAATGATCCCAGATTATATAAAATATGTAAGAATACTTAAAAATAGCTTAGAAATTCTTTAATATGGGATTTATAAAATTAGTTTCTGATATACTAAACTAGAACTATATGGTGTTTCTGATATTTCCATTTGTAGCCTATTAAAAAGAGTATTTTTATATGGTCCAATGTACTTACACTAATTACTAATTTGTTATCTTCTTTGAGAAACTCCTCTCTATCTCCTGAAATCTCCAGTCTGGGTCATTTTATATGACCAAAATATATAAAAAAATAAATGTTTAATATTTTCCAATGCTATTATTATATTATGGCAGTAATTCACATATGCATTAGCAAGAAATTATTATTTTCTAGTGAAATAATTCATCGGCCCAGATGGAAAAGTAATTTCTTAATGATGTACCATCTTTCGTTTTATGTAATTACATTGCTTACAGAGAGTACACAAATGAAATAGAATCCATACCAAGTATTAACTCTAATTTCTACATGATTCACTTGAATTTCATTGTTCAAACATAACTGATACACTCAGAGCTGCTTAGAATATAAACTAATTTTCAACCATCTATTGAGATCACATTATTCTTTTTGCATTTCAGAGGTTTGTACTGTGAATATTTGCATGCATTACCATGGGGACTTTGTCTCTAGTATTCTGTCTTTAATGGTCTTTTCCTTAAACCAAGATTTAATTTGTGCCTTTTAGAAAACTTTTTGCTCAATATTTCAGCCTGAGAGAGTTTTGTATAGGATGGAAAATCTTTGTTTCTCACTGCACAGATGCCTTCTCCATAAGGCAACATTTTACTTTTTTCTCTTAGTTCAATTTGGACTCCAGATTCCTGAAAAATTAAATAATATAGTCTTATATGAATTAAGAGTTAAAAAAAATTTTTTTTGAAGAAAATGTAATGTGCTTTAATGGAACTTCAGCTGTCACCACAATACTGCACTTTTAAACATTTAGTTCATAAGTCTGTATTCTTCTTATTGCTCTTTTCTTCCTAAATCCAAACTCAAATCACTGATTCTCAGAATCAATTAAGTTGCTTCTACACTGCAAAGGTTCCATTACAAACCTGAAAAAATATTATTATTGATATAGTCAACATAAACTTGCTAAATTCAGTATAAGTTCTGGAATTGCAAAGTTTTAGTGTTTTATTTCAACTACCATGATCTTGCTTCAGGTCCTCATTATCTCCCCAGCTGGAATATTTGAATAGTGGAAACCAGTGGAAGCCTCAAAAACATTTTCTACAACTGTTCTTAACTTTTTTAATCCCACAATTTTTCTGAATTTCCATCAAATCCAGTCTAAATTTCTTAGTTCCTCATGAAAGAGTCTGGTCCTCACTGGCCTCTTCAGCTCATATCATAGCTTTTCACTCTCTGCACTTAAACTTACACTAGGACTAAAATGAACAAAGACTACAGTTGTTGGAGAGGGTGTGGAGAGATGGGCTCCCTCCTACACTGTTGGTGGCAATGTAAACTGGTGCAGCCGCTCTGGAAAACAGTGTGGAGGTTCCTCAAAAAACTATCCATAGAACTCCCTTATGACCCAGCAATAGCATTGCTGGG
>NC_043700.1:62281994-62386982 GCF_006229205.1 Suricata suricatta
GAGAGACTATTGAATGCTGAGAAGGAACTGAGGGTTGAGGGGGAAGGGGGAGGGGGGAAGAGAGGTGGTGGTGATGGTGGAGGGCACTTAAGGGGAAGAGCACTGGGTGTTGCATGGAAAACAATTTGACAATAAAATATTATGGGAAAAAAACCTTACACTAGGAATCATAAACTAATACATTTTTTCAAACACACACCATATTTTTTATCTTTTCTAATCGTTCCTTGTTTTCAGTGTATATATTATTAATCATCCCCCCTTATATATTTTTTCTCTTTTCTCCTTCTCCTTCCCCTCTCTGCCCCATTTCCTCCCCTTCTCCTTCCTCTTCATGGATTGGACTAATGAATCAGTTCTTCCAAAAAGTCCCTACTCATCTTGAGACCCAGTTCTTCCTCTTCCATTTCCTTACAGGATCCTACAATACATCTATTAATAGCAGGCATTATCTTTCATCATTCTGCCGAAGGAAAGGTGTATGATATAATTGGCTGTATTTTAGATTCAGTGAAATAGGAGAAAACATACTATTAGATTTTGAGGAATATTTTGTATCACTGTATTTTCCTTCTCTCTAGCCTAACTGCCTACTTGGTCAAAAGTATAGTAACTTGATTTCTTCTAAGGCAAATATCAATATCTTGATCTCTATGTGCTCCCTAACAAATTCTGCTGTTTGCCTTCTGTAAACATCTTTTACATGATCCTGTAGATGTGTTGCTGCCTTCATTTATATAGTCTTAACTTTCAACTTATATTTTTATTCCTTCCAAATAATATCACATTTAGGGTTGGTTGTTACTTTTTGTTTCTTTCTTTGGGAATGGAAATCTATTTATTGTTCTGGTCCTATTCTCTGCCCTTTTGAACACACTGCCCTACAGACTGTAAAAATAATCTTCATTAGTACCATTTTCTCTACATTCCAAATGGTTGACTCACCAATATGCTTTAAGGTAAGCTTATGTTGTTAGAGAGGATATTCATATGATGTATTGATCATTTTCTCAAACGTTCACTGCTTGTATCATTTTACCAACATCTGTATCAACAGTGCCCATATGCCAGCTTGTTCTTTATGTCTTCACCCAGTCTGTTGATGCGATATTGAAATACGTCCTCTGTGTATATGTTATTCTTTCATCTATTACAGGCTGAGTTCTTAAAGAACTAATTGTAATATTCAATTGAATTCTGATAGAAATTCTGATGGAATTCTGGAATTTTGATAGAAAATAAACTAGGTAAATGCTTTGTAGCCTAAGCATGTCAACATCTTGGCCAAGTAGATTTAGTATAATCAGGCAAAATATGTTAATTTCAAACTTTGGTGGACAAAACGACTTGAGAAAGGACACAGTGAAGTAGCAGAAGAAAGTAAGAGTTAAACTTGTACATACTTAAAAGGTCATTTGAGAGAATAGGTGAACTGAAAGCTGCACTTTCTACTAATACTAAATATGAAGTACTATTTTCACATATAGGTAGGCCTGTATTTTCAAAAATATGTGGCCTGCCTTCTCCCCCACCACCCTGGTATTTGTACAGACGATGCCGGTGAATGTGATAAAAGGTTTCACAGCCAACTCATAAATTGCTGGTCCTTAGACATTTCTTTTGAAAAAGACAAAGTGCTGTGTGTGTGTGTGTGTGTACATGAACACATGTGTGTTATGGGTGATAGTGAGAAGCATAATTATTTTCTTTGCTTATTTAAAGCCTGTTATGACAAGAGGGATTGTTCTTCTCTTAATACCCAAAAGGATTAATAAGCAGAGGCTAAAATGAATATACTTGGCTCTATAAAAACTAAATATTAGCTTTAAGTAATCAGATGCTAGAGACAAATTTAGCAGGCACTATGTGTTATTGCTTGTTATAACAGGTGTTCAAACATATATGGAATGAATGCCTGGCTGAAAAGCTTTAGGAGGAGATTAAAATATCAAATGAGGGCTTGTTTTAGAATGTCTCTGGAGTGCCCTCTAAGTCTCAGCTTACCTATTTTTTAATGTTCTGTACCCAAATAGCCAGTTTATGTATTAGGTAAAGAATTTCTGCCCTGAATTTATGCTATGAGAAAAATCAAATATTTTATTTTATATTACTGTGAGAAATATGCAGTACTACATGTATGGAATAATGTATATTTATTTGATTTATAAATACACTGTTTCTCAAGTACATGTGCTTTTACCTCTTTCAAAGATTATATCATTTATTTCAATGGTAAAAATGACACTCTTTCAAAAAGATTGCATTTATATTTTACTCATTATATTTAATATTACTCACGTACTTAATAATGACGGTGTACATCCCCCTTAGTCAAGTTTTCTAACATTTTCGCCAGATGTACTCTCCTTGTATCATATCAGGCAATGTCATATCATGTAGGTTTAAGAACAATACATTTTACAGATAAAGAAATATGTGCAGATTAATAAACAACCCATAGTCCCTCAATTAATAGGAGAGGGTATTTTTAAAAACCAGAAGTACACCAAACTTTTGTTCCTACAACTACAGTATATTTTAAACAAATAAAGAACAACAACAAAGAAGCATTTATTTTCTTTTTGAAACACCCATGAGCACAGCAGATGTTAAAGGAAAACTCTTTCTTAGGAAAGTTCTCTAGTTTATTTTCAGCACAAAGTATTCTCATTACTAAGATTGTCTGGGAGAAGATATTTCTTTAAATATGAAGGCTTGAGATTTTCCACTTATCATTTTCAATCATTTCTAGTGGCCTTAAAAATTGAAAGAAAAAAAAACCCTTTCTATTTTCAGAATAAAAGTTTAAATCAAGAAACTCTTTGAACCAACTGCTTCCAGTTATTAATGATTTAAAAAAAAAGAAAGGTTAATTTATTCTAGATAAATTGTGTCTTCAAAGTAATAGTTAGAGGATGCTTTTTGTCTGTCTGCCCTTATTTTTTTAAACACTTCACTTTAATACAGAAAGTTATATTATCTTTAGTTCCTCTATATCTTTATACGATTTGACAACAAATCAACAACTTACAAAGTTACTTTATATAATTGCATATATTTCCTCCTTCCTTACCTTCTCTCTTTTTCTCTGTCTCTCTCTCTCTTTCTCTCTCTATCTCTTTTTCTCCCTCTCTCTTTTTGTGGGAAGGGGTTATATTTTGGTTTTTTTTTGTTGTTGTTGTTTTGTTTTTTGGTTTATGAAAGTATTGGTTTTGTTGAGGGAATATGGAGGCAGGTTATTTATCTTGTTTCTAGTTCAATAAACCTTTAAAAAGATTGAAGAAGAAATTCTATAAGGTGGAGTTTCTCAACAATACATGACAGAGACATGTCAAACTTCCTTCAATAACTGTGATTCTAGCCTGAAATTTCCACCCCCAGTCTAAAATTTTATTTTCTATTCTTTTTTTTTTTTAACTTAAATTCAAGTTAGTTAACCTACAGTGTAGTCTTGGCTTCAGGAGTAGAACCTAGTGATCATCTCTTACATATAACATCCAGTGCTCATTATGAAAAATGCCCTCCTTAATGCCCATTACCCATTTAAACCAACCCCCACCAAACCCTCTATTCAGGCAACCTTCAGTTTGTGCCCTGTATTTAAATCTCTTACAGTTTGCCTCTCTCTCTTTTTATTTTTTTACTTTCTTTCCCCTATGTTCATCTGTTGAGTATCTCAAATTCCACAGGTGAATGATATCATATATCTATCTTTCACTGACTGACTTATAACTATCTCAGCTAGATAACTATCTCAGCTAAATAAAACTAAAACCAAAACTTTATTCCGATGCTTATATTTACATAATATTATAACATGGTTTAACTATGAGACAATTGTGTGTTTGAGATATAAATCTCAAATTACTAAATTAGGCAACTTTGTATGAAACTATTATTTGTAAATTAAATGAGAGGATTATCTAAGAGACAACTTCAGTTTTAAAATAGTTTATCTGTGCTCCCTTTAGCACAGTCAATAATCTGTTTAAAAGCTTGATAATTGAAATGAAATATGAGAATGTTTATATATAAAATAGATTACTTATATAATGACTTAATTTATTCAGGAATTGTTATAACTCAAATATAAATCAAAAGATGGAGTGCTAGAATGCACTCTATTGTATTGTAATTTATTATGTATTTCTTGATTTTAGAGATCAGTTTATAGTTGTTTATCAGTGACATTTTGAACTTATGAGGCCTAGCTGGTAACTGATTCTATATACAGGATAAAAGGCTGGGGGTGGAATAGAAAACAGGTCAGTTAATCTCACACTATTTTCATGTGGAGATGGTTATCGGGTTCACTATGGTTAGGTGGCTGTGGTGAAGTCCATGTTACATAACATGTTACCACTAAGAGATCTAGGTTTTCTTGCATACTAAGCTATGAATAAGATATTCATTTGAGTCAAAGAAAGTATTATTTTAAAAGGATGGAGTGGATGTATCCAGATAAAATCATGATGTCAAGGAAGATGTTCTGTATTAGTTTGGTAGGGCTACCATAGCAAATTACCCCAAACAGGGTGGTTTAAACAACAGAAATTTAGTTTATCTGGAGGCAGAACTACGAGACCAAGGTTTTGGCAAGACTGGTTCCTTCTGACTACCATAAGGGAAGGATCTGTTCCAGGGATCTTTCTTTGACTAATATATGACCTTCTCCTTTTGTCTTCACATTGTTTCCTTTTTGTCTAGCATTGTATTCAAATTTTCGTTTTTTATAAAGGCTCTAGTCATTTTGGATTAGGGTTCACCTAATAAACTCATTTTGAGTTAACCTTGTAAGGACACTACATTCAAATAAGGCCACATTTTGAGTATTGAGGGCTAGGACTCAAACATAATAATTTTTGGGAGAGACATAATTCACCTCATTGGTGATTTTTGTTAGGTATTTCCTTAAGTGCTTATGAAAATGTCCTTAAGGACTTCCTGAGTAATTCATTCAGTGTTTTATATGTAGAAGTGCAAAGTAAGGAATTTAGTGAAACCTAGAATGTAATTCTTGAGATCAACAAAATCAGGATGGATGATCTCAAATTATAGAGCTGTAAACCAAATTTCAGTGTGAACTGAAATTTAAGCTTTCATAATCTCATTTATCTGCTTAGTATGAATCAAATAAAATACATTATGTTTTCTTGTGATAGCTTCATTTCCTACCATAAACTTTCATTGAGAATCAGCCATCTCTGTGGCAATAAGAAAATCTCTCTCTCTCTCTCTCTCTCTCTCACACACACACACACACACACACACACACAGACGCACACACACAGAATGCACACTCATGCACAAATGCTTCCACACAAAATCAGAAGCTTACATGTACACATACAGACAGTAAAATTTACTAAGTCCAGGCATTTTCATTAACATTTATGTAATCTGGCTATTCAACAGTCCCTAAATTAATAAACTAAGTACAACAGAACTTTATAAACTGTGACAGATTACCCGTATTTTACTGTTAATTGGTGAAAAGAGAAACATTATTTCCAAGGCATTTAAGTTGGATATCTAAATATATTCACCAGTGGAAAATGGCAATCCCTATCATTTTTCATGCCTTAAATGCCTCCAACCTGTGTTGTACAGCACTTGTGCTGTAAAACAAGTGCCTGAAAAATGCTATAGTCAGTATTAAGCAAAGTGTGAATTATTGCTCCCTGATTTGTTTAAATATAGCTTCTGAAAAGAGTAGGAAGCAAAATGTTAATCTAAAAATAAGTGGCCACAATGATAGGCAAATGCACGTCCACTTGGTATCGAGGAACTGCAATTTGGGGAGCACAGATTCTCGTAGAAACCTAAATAGTGACCCACTTGCTGGGGAAAGCAAGAAATTTTTATGAGGAAGTAGAAGGAGGAATAATTAAATAAGTTCAAGAAAACAAAGTTTGCAATGGGCGTTTACTAGCTAAACTATTCTGGGTTATTCATTGATTGACTACTAAATCCTACTTCAGAAAGTCCCCAAACATCGGTCTTATGATCAGGATGTCCATTCTCCTGTTGACTTTTCAAGAAGTTGTTTACAACTATTTACAGTTTTGCCCACTCCAAAGACTTTGGCCCAGTTCCCAACTAGGGTAAGGCGGTTTTTCTGCAGTGGCTCCCCAGGCTCTATTTTAAAATGACTCCAATCGTGTCAATTTTTCAAAAAAGGAATAAAAAATAATGGCCTCTTTAGTAGATATATAAATCACATTCTTTCCAAGTGTATTTCTACTGGGCATAGCAAATGCACATCTGAAGGCAAATCATCTCTGGTCCTATACAGACTGTGAGCTACCCATTAAGTGTGCTCTCCATGTGCTCTCTCTTTTGCTCCCTCACTCTAGCCCTCTATCTCCCCCTCTCCCTCACACAAATTAAATCAATAATTAGTTACATAAAAAGTAAAAGGTGAGGGGCACCTGGGTGGCTCAGTGGGTTAAACATTTGACTTTGGCTCAGGTCATGATCTCACAGTTCGTGAGTTCAAGCCCCACATCAGGCTCTATGCTGACAGCCAGAGCCTGGAGCCTGCATCAGATTCTGTGTCTCCTTCTCTCTCTGCCCCTCCCCTCTCTTGTACTCTGTCTCTTTCTGTCTCTCAAAAATAAAGAGATGTCAAAAAAATAATAAAATAAAATAAAAAGTAAAAGGTGAAAGATACCAAGTATATTAATTTCTTTCTCTAGTTCAGATAAAAGTTCTAGTTACCATTCCAAGGTGAAGTTACAAAACCTCTTCGAGTGTCTCCTGGGTTCAAATGAGTTTGCTACAAGATCTAAGTCTCTAAAACATATAAGGGTAGACCTAGTCTCTATTCCTATAAATTTGTGACACTTAAAAGAAGGTGTTTAGAGGGTGGCCACATGCCTCAGATTCTGAATATAATTCTAAAAGGGGCCATGGATATTGAATGGAAGGTAAGGTCAAGTAACAAAGATAATGGGCCCATTAGAGATAGGAAGGATTAAGGAATAATAAACATTCCCATAAATAAACATGTGTTTTCAGAAAACTGTTTAAAACAATTAATGTAGGCTTCCTAATAATCAGTTCCCCTCTAGATATAATGATATTTTATGGGATATCTTAATAGTTTGACGTCAACATCAAGTCTGGATGCTTTCTTGTAATCAGATAGGCATTATCCTACTCTAGAAAAAAACAGAACAATGCAATGAGGAACCAACAACTAAAGATGGTCTTATTCGTTACAGAGAAATTATTATACTTTTCTTGGAGCTCAGGAAAAAATAAAGTCTGTAAGGTAGTGACCATATGTGATATAAAATTAGAAATGTTTTATTCTAAATGTAACTCTTATAACTAGAAGCCAAATTTGGTGTTTCACAAATTTCTATTACTATCATGCTGTGTCCTAGAAGGCAAACACAGGAAGCTATTAATATTTATGGACTAAGAATGAAGCAAACGTTATAAATTAAATATCACCTGTTTTATAGAAGAGCACAGTAAACTGACCAAAAATCTGGCAGATGATTTCCTATGGTAACAGATAAAGGAATACCACAGGGGGTCTTTAAAACAGTTAACCTTTGCTATTATTAAATTTCTCACTTTACTATATGCAAAAGCCTGAGATTTCTTGATGTAAATAATAAGTAGTTAATTCCAAGAATTTCAGCTAAAACTTTGTATTCTTTAATTCAACATAATGTAGTTGCATTGCATTGAGAGAAAAACCATAACAATCTACATGTAACTTGTAATATGATTAAGCTCTGTTGAATCTAATAAATAGATTGTTAATTAAATAGTTAAAACCAGTATCAGTGAGCTGAAGTGTGAAGATGTCATTTTCTGCTAGAGGTGAAATCTGACTTGAAACTTCCCACCAAAGTCAAAATCAATCCAGAACATACTCTCAAAGATATTCTTCAAATTATAATAAATGCCACCTTCAATGCAGTGTCTTTATTGATACCCATCATATTTCAGGGTCACATTAGAATTGAATAGGGACTAAAATCATCGTAAGCATGAATAGTTAGTATTTTAACATTCATAAAGTTGAAATAAAACTAGAGTGGGGGAAAGATACAATTTAAAATTATCTTTTCTGAAATCTTTTGTCCCAGTAATAAAAAAAATCTATACATAATTCAGAATTCTAGAGATATATTATTACGTGCAAGGACTCTCATAAGATCACTCTTACAACAAATTTCCAAAATGTCTGAGTAAGTTCAGAAATTTTATAAGTCACTTATACATATATTTTACAGTTAGCCATGTGTCTAGTGTAAGCGGGAAAAATGCCTTGAAATTATACAAGATAGCATAGTGTCATATTAATACATAGGTAAGGTCATTAATTGGTTATAATAATAACCAATTGTGCACAAAAGCAAACTTTTGTGAATAAAACAAATCTGAGGAATTATTATCTATTGAATTGGATCAACCTCTTGCAAACGGTAAGACATTAGAAATGCAAAGTTCATAGAAGCAAACATCTTAAAGAATACCGTATTTTATGTTATAATTTTCTCTGTGTGAGTGTTCAAGTATAGATCCTAATTCAAGTTTCTGCAATATAATGTTTTACTCTTTTAAAGTTGGAAATGTTGGGGCGCCTGGGTGGCTCAGTCGGTTAAGCCTCCGACTTCGGCTCAGGTCAGATCTCACATTCGTTGGTTTGAGCCCCACGTCGGGCTCCGTGCTGACAGTTAGCTCGGAGCTTGGAGCCTGCTTCTGGTTCTGTGTCTCCTTCTCTCTCTGCCCCTCCCCCTCTCATGCTCTGTCTTTCTCTGTATCAAAAATAAATAAAACATTTAAAAAAATTAAAAAAAATAAAGTTGGAAATGTTATGTATGAGCCCATATTAAATTATCTAAGGATGAGCCAAGGTTACTGTTGTATTTCAGCTGCACAAGAATTATGCAGAATAAATAACCCTGCAAATGAGGAAACTAGGTGTGAATGCTCTGTTTTGATTTATTTTTTAAAAATTCAAAATCAACTTCTTAAAAATGCCCTTCTTGTAGTATATACAATATATGAATGATTTATAAAAAATATCATTTTAACAAAGAACATTTTTATCTTGAAGGTGACTCTATGAACTTGGTAGAACAAAGGAACACTTCTTATTTTACTATTTTACAGTTATTTTGAATTCATTTATAAGAAAGTGCAAGAAAAAAGCACAGTATCATCTACTATATCCAGATGTTCTGCATAATCCTTTACTTAAATGATTTTGTTTAAACTTACAGCAAATCTGTGAGTTATTGTATTTCTTTTCTATTAGTAATAAATTGGGGCTAAACAAAATGCAGCTTGCAAGTGGCAAAGCTGGAATTCAGACTTATTTTAATCCCCAAACCTATGCGTTTTCTTTTTGTAAGAAGACTTACTTCTCAAAGTACAGTATACATCAACACACATACACATACTCGTGAGCACACACACACACACACACACACACACACACGTCTTTATTTCCTCTACTGATATATCCTTGTAAATTAATATATTCCTTAACTGGGTTCTAAACTTTTTTTGATAGCAAAATTCACATATATACAGATAGCTTTTCAAATAATTTTTGTTATTAACACCAAGCATTGCTTGCTAATTGCATACATACACTTATGAAAATGCGTATTACTCTTGTTGGTAAGACTCAGCTTTTAGAAGAATGGTAACTTTTATCCATCATTATAATAATAAGGGGCTACTTGGGAGAAAAGAAAAATGGATTCTGATCTCCGAATCATATGTCTAGAATATAAAATTTTTACATCAATTTTCTGCAATTAGAAAATGAATGTGTTTCATTGATGGTCCTTCAAGTGCCTTGAGAAATACAAGTTCTTTCGTTCTATGGACATGTCTGAAATTGCAGTTAGTGATTATCTAAATAGTTGTTTAAAGAGTATTAAGGGCTCAGTTAATAAGCTGTCTCAGTGACAAAATTATTTTTAATTCATGGTGTCTTCCCCAGAGGAACTTAAAAGACAGGGCATCAAGTTATGAAAATTAAAACATGGATAATCAACATTAAAGATAATAATACAAGATGCTATCATACAATGCCTGTAATTCCATTTTAAAGTGAGCAGTATGGGCAATTAGTCCTCTGAGTTCATAGGAAGGTACCAATTAGAATGTTGAAGGGTAACCACAGAGGAAAGGAGAATTATTAGATCTCAAAAAAGGAACAGTCTTGGCTCAAGTAGCAAGCAGAAAAGATTTTCTAATTCATATCAAAATAATTACACATTGTGAATAATACTAGGTTCTTAGAGAAAATATTTCAAAGAGCAAGAGAAACTATTCTTAGGTAGCTTATAATCTAGTTAAGAATGTTTATATAAATATTCAAATTTTATTCTGTAATTTTTTTAATACTCTAATATGGCACAAAGATTTTAAATTTGAGAGTAGGGTACATAAATACCTAAATACTTAATTTGATTTTACTCATATTTGACGTTTTCTGTGAGTGACTGGAACTCAATTTTCATAAAATAAAAAGATTCTATCACAATGAATAACAATTTTATGTCATATTAACATATAATTTCATCAACACTTATTACTATATTTAGCATAAGTAAAATACACCTCCAACTAGTTGGTAGAAAATTAATTTATGTAAAAACACTTAAATTCCTCCATTTGGGACCCAATTAACCCAATTTGTCTAATTTACAAATTTCATAATTAACAGTGTGTGTTTTATGAATTTTAAAAATAATATGAATTTTTTTAAGAAGTACTTTTTAAAATTAGTATTCAGGTGCTGAGTTCCACAATATATATAAAAAGTTAATATTACCAAATTATCAACTTTGGAGACATTGATATTGTTCTGTTTCATGGAGAAAGCTGTGCTAACCATTTTGGAGATGGAATGAGTTTTCAAGGTAAGGGGATTTTCAATTTAATAAGAAATGATGGATATTAAATAAAGAGAAGATATGATTCAGAATTCAATCTTTATCTTTATAAAATATTCATGTATGTTTCCTTCCAGGGTAAAATGATGAATATAACATTATTTATTTGCTTATTATTTTTTGGGTACCAATTTTACCAGTTAAGGTAGTATCCCTGCAATGGTATCATTTAAAATTTTAAGATCTATTATAACCAAAGTTATTTCTTCAAGTTTGCTTTCCTTTTGAAAATAAAGAACAAAATAGAGCAGCTTAAAAATATAATCTAGATAGTCAAGAGTATATATGAGAACGTTTCACCAAGTAGTCATATTTAATGAGATATACATGTAAAGCAATACTTTAAATTTAAAAGTTTTCATATTCATTTACAAATGAATTCACTGCCTTTCCTGATTATTATCATCATAGTTCATGAATCTTTACAATTTTGAGTTGTTAACTTAGTTTTCCCACTCACATCAGGACTTTCTAAAATTATTTTTGCTTTAAATTATCTTCTCAAAGTTTCTTACTATTTTAAATGCTACATCAGGGTCACATTTGGTGGAAAGCAGATACTTAAATATTTATTTTGAGAGAGAAAGAAACAGTGTTTGAGCAGGAGAAGATCAGAAAGAGGGAGAGAGAGAATCCTAAGTGGGCTCTGTGCTGAGCCCAAGAAGGGGCTCCATCCCAGGAACCAGGAGATTATGACCTGAGCGGAAAGTCCTATATGTAACTGACTGAGTCAGCAGCAGGAGCCCTGAAAAGCAGATAGTTTAGCAGCAAGTCATTTCCACCCTGAAATATATATGTAAATATTTCAATAAAATATTTAGTATACTTAAAATATAAATAATTATTTAATAAAAGATATTTAGTTAATTAATAATTAATTGTGATTTTAAGCAAATAATTATTTAATAACAAATAACATTATTATTATAAAAGTTCAATTTAATAAATAATAATGATTTAATAAGAAATAATAATAAGCATACATAATTTAAGGCATATAAATATATATACTTTATGTGTAGATTCCATTGGTTAGAATATATTAAAATTCCATATATCTCAATCTGTCTGCTTCTATTTTAGCATTATAGTAAATATTAGAAAGGCAAATAAGCTAACTGAACATTCAAGTGCTGAAACTTAGTTTTATTTAACTACATGTGGATAATAAATGTATTTCTGCTTTCTTTGGCTTGACTTGGTATTTCAGTGTGATTTTAGCTTGGTGTTTGGGAATACTTTGAAATGCTAGCTTTGTCATGCTGAGTTTACAAGAAGCCAGAATTGGTCTTCTGTGTAAACTGGTCCCTGGATGTAAATTTAAAACATGGTTCATTCTTCTAGGCAACCAGGACACCACTTACTGAATTACTGTTTGTGTTAAAGGCGAATTCATGAGCACACCTTTGAATTAGCTTTCTCAGAAAGCCAATTCTCACCCAATAAATTGTAAGGCACAGAGCTATGAAGGGTGAAACATTTTTGAAAAACACTCACCAAAACCATTTATATAGCAAAAATATCTCTATCCTACATAGATGATTTCTCACACATATATGCTACTTTTTGTTAATGAAGTTAGAAGTTGTTGACACTACTAAAATATACTAATTAAACAAAATTTTTAGTGTTTATTTATTTTTGAAACAGAGAGATACAGGGCATGAAAGGGGGAAGCTGTCAACACAGGGCCCAATGCAGGGTTCAAACTCACAAACAGCGAGATCATGACCTGAGCCAAAGTCAGATGCTTAACTGACTGAATCACCCAGGTGCCCCACAAAATACATTAATTTAAAAGCTTGACTGAACTTTTTGCCATTGTTACCATTTTTGCGATCAATTGGTATTAGAATTTCTGCTGTAAATGGGTCTACATATTTTTAACATGATAATGTGGTCACCATGCACTTTTTTTTTTAACAATAGTTAAAAACTGTTTACCTAAGTCATTTTATAACTTTCTGAAGTAGTATATCATGCTGAATATAGAAGGCTATTTGTTGTAATACTTTATTTGGGTACTAAAATTAAATAATAAAGTCTGTAAACTGAATCAATGCATCTATATAGGAGAATGTGCACCTTAGAATCATTGAAATGGGTTTATTTTTTGGAGTTACATTAAGTCTTTTCTGACCTTAATATAAAATATCACCTTAACTAAAATAATGGTTACATAAGAGTATAAGTTCAAACTCTATTAGAACTTGCTTCCAGCCAAGTTGAAGGACCAGGAAGAGGGTTCAGCCTCCTACCTGAAACAACTAGAAAATCAGGACAACATATATGAAACTTTTTTTTAAGACCTTGGTCATCAGGGAACAAAGGACAATGATGCCTGAGAGACAAATAATTAACAATGTCAGAACTATCCTTGCTCCAGGTCATAGGCTGGGAAGTTTCCAGACCATGTGGCCCAGTGACAGGGATGTTAGAATAGGTCCAGTAGGCTCCATGAATTAAGGAGACAGAGCTAGAGCCTAGAGAGGCTAGCGAAGCTAGAGTTAAAAAGGCCAAGTACTGGGAAAGGGAAAATTGCACAGTGAGAAAAAAAATTGGACATCTGGATATCTGAAGAAACTCTTCCTTGACGTTTCAGCTGAGTTCTGAAGAGCAGAAACATGAGAAAATGATTTGAGAAAGATTTAGAGGGCTCAATCTCTAGAGTTCACATAGGACTATGAATAGTTCTTTTGCCCATAATCCAAATTAGAGTACTTCACAATTCAAGAAATAAAACATTAGGGAGAGTACTCAAAAGGGTCTAGCTTGAGGAATGAGGCAAATTTAGCACTATGTTAATCACTGTTCTAATCCTTGATAACAAAGCTTAAAAGCACATGGCAAAAGGATCAAACTTTTTCCAAGTAGCTTAATTCTATCCCAGAAAAAAGCTAAGTAATACCTATAAGAATACAAAACTATCAAGTACCTTGGGTAAAATTGACACCTATCCAATCAAAATTCACCAGACAGGTGAAAAATAAGAAGTGTAACAGACAATGGGTAGAAATAACAATCAATTTAAATCAGTCCATGACAGAGATGATAAAATTAGTAGATAAGGACATTAAAAGGGATACTATAACTATATTCCATAAAATCAAGAAATTGGGGAAAATATTTATATGTTAAGTAGAAATATGGATGATGTAAATAAGACCTAAATTAAACTTCTAAAGTTGAGAACTACAATGCCTGATATGAAAAAAAAATAATGGATGAATTGACAGCCAATTGGACACTGCAGAAGAAGAGATTGCTAACATTGAATATAGATTCAATTATTAGCCAAACTATAACAAAGATAGAAATAGGATTTAAAAATATTAAGAACATCATTGATTTGTGGGACAACTTCAAGCAGCCTAATATATGTAGAACTGAAGTCCTAGAAATGCTATGTGTAATTAGAGCCCAGAAAATTATTTTTCTAATTTGATAAAAATTGTAAACTAACTTATCTATGAAACTCAACAATCTCTAAAGGCTAGAAAAATAATTGTAAGTGTGTATGTAAGTCAAACATTACACTTTGAACTGTAATTATTCAATTTATAAATTTTTACAGAAAATGAAATTTTCATAATTTAAGTATATTTAGTTAAATGTACATCAGTTATACCTCATGGCTGTTAAAAAATCAATTTTTGACGATTTCATAAAACGGTAATCCTAAATATGCTATTTCATGTAGTAAAACTTACTCTGTTTGGTTGCTGTAGGCCTTTGCTCTCCCCACGTCTCTCATCCCTTCAGTTGCTATTCCAAGCAAGTTTTCATTCATTTAGAAGTAAGAGAAACAAGAGAACAAGATTTTTGCAAGTCCTTGCTTGTATCTTGATTTCTAAAATTCTATTAGCTAAAGAAAGTCACATGAATAAGAGGAGCAAAACATATTACCCTCTTGTTATGAGGCCTGACGTGAGGGTAAGTACTACACCCACAACATACAATGGAAAAGAAGTATGTTGTGCAAATGTCTGCCATTCAGTTTACATTAATTCAAAAGTATGACTCTGTATGATATGCATTTATATACATTTTATAAATTATATTTGGACTCAGAAGTAAAAACTGAAAATAGTCACAACCAAACAACAGCACTCCATCCACCAATCAATCTCAACTATTTATTTTAGAAGTTAGTTTTTAAATAAATGTTTTTATAAACCAAGGGATCTTTATATCTTTGCAAATCGGTTCATAAAAATCTAACTTAGTTTTGTTAATTTTGTTAAATTATATATTTTATACACCCAGCCCTTTTCCCAAACAATTTTATGACAAAGACCCTAGTGCTTCTGCTGATAATGCTGTTATTTTTTTCCTGGCAATAGATTAAACGTATTGCTTATAGACCTTATGTATTTAAAATTTTGCAAAATAGTACAATGTCACTCTAATAAATGATACCAACTTAAATATATCATTATTTGAGACACATCAGTGTAAATCATTTAGTGTCAACATCTACAATTTTTGTCAATCTTGGGCCCCTGGGTGGTTCAGTTGGTTGAGTGTCTGACGTTGGCTCAGGTCATGATCTCATGGTTGATGAGTTCCGGCCCACATCGAGCTCTGTGCTGACAGCTCTGAGCCAGGAGCCTGCTTCAGAATCTGTGTCTCCTTCTCTGTCTGCCCCTTCCCTGTTCGTGCTCTTGCTCTCTCTCTCTCTCTCTCTCTCTCTCTCTCTTAGAAGTAAATCAACATAAAAAAATTAATTTTTGTCAGTCTGATAGGTAAAACATCAGTTCACATTATTTTGTATGCCTTTATTAGAAAATGTCAGCATTTTTCACATAAACTTATTATTGCTACTCTATGCTTTATTTGCTACCACAATTTTTATAATCTTTATTAAATTATGTGTTATTATTTGTGGGAATGGGTGATTATTATAGATACTAATCCTTTGTGTTTTATGAGTTGTAAAAATATTTTTTCTCTTTTTGTAGTTTTTGAAATACAGAAATATCCAAATTTTATTTGATAAAATCTGTCAATGTTCTCCCTTTTAATTTTAGAGTGGTAAAGGCTTTCATGCATCATAAATATTATTTTCATATTATCTTAGAGTAAATATAAAGTCATTTTTGTGTCATTCATCAAGTGTCACATATTTTGTCTATATTTCATTTTTATTCTCATTTTTAATAAGCAGCTTACATATTTACATTTTGAAAGAACTAGATGTTTGGTATTAGTATTATTTACTTTTGAATTTCATTTCTTTATATTTTACTATTCATTCCTTCCTCAGTCTTTGTTCATTTGGCCATCTGCAACATAGATCTTTATACAGACTTAAGTGAATAAGAGGTTTCATTTGTATTTCTTGGCAATAACAAAATAAGTAGCTGGTACAACAGCTTTACTCCGACATGAATCTCTCATGAACTTTTTTTTCTTTCTGTGAATGTAATTCTCATTCTTCCAGATTCAAGACTTCAGCCCTTCCAGGCATCTCTCTGTGTTTCAATAATGAAGAAAAGTGAAAGGTCTATTTCAGTGGTCAAAACTTTTAACGCTGGTATATATTGCCCACTTATTATTAATCAAAACCGTGGTACATGACCGCCCCAGCTGCAAGATTTCCGGAAGGAAGCTGACTATGCTAAGCTGGACCACTAATAGACTCCAAATGCAGGTTCTGTTAGGAGAAGAATGGGTCACTCTTTAGCAAGGCTGCTGGTCATGTGTCTTTTGCTAGCTGTATATTTTCTGGAGATTCTCTTTTGATGTCTTTTGTCGCTCAATATTTACTTAGTATATAAAATACTTAGGTTAATTTTTTTCAAAAATGGTACTTAATATTAAAGAATGTAAGTTTAAATATCTCTCTTTGTGTGAGTGTGGGGTTTCTACATCCTCTGAGAATTTGAGTATTGCTTGACAATATTATTGCTTTGAACTGATTTCTTGAAAGTTCTAATTTTTATTTTTATTTTTTAATGTGAGATTTTTATTAGATGTTTTTGCTTTTATTTAAAGTATCTACCTGAGAATTATTTTTATTATATAATTTATTTACCTTTTAATTTTCTTGAGGTCCAATAATGTGATATGGAGGACTTTTGTCTTCTGTAATTTGTGTGTGTGTGTGTGTGTGTGTGTGTGTGTGTGTGTGTGTGTTTAGGTACATAATTTTTGTAACTGTTCCTTACACATCAAAGAACTTTCTTTCTTTGGCTAGGACATAGTGTGTCTCTCTCAGTCTTTCTCTCTCCCAGAAATAAATATTGCCTATGGAAAATTATATATTTTCTAATTTGACTCACAAATTGAAACTGTTTTACTCAAATAAAATATTTTTATATCAATGAAGCATAAAATATCCAGAAGAGAATTTAAATTCAGGGGTATACTTTTTTTAAAATGCTTTAAATTCTCAGTAAACTTTCCTCATGTATTTTGTTTTTCCTTCTTCTGTGTTTTAAGATATATTATCATTACGTTTTATTGCATATTAAAACTTTTAACATCATGAAATATTGCCTCTTTTCCCATTTGCTATCTGGTCCTAAATTCCACTTTATCTAAATTCAGTTCTTTCATGTCCCATTTTGTTTAGTATATAGTTTATGTTTAATTTGCCTGTGACAGTTATTGAGACATATTTTAAGTGATGGGTCAATAGACATACATATACTTTTAAGTAGGCTCTCTACTCAACGTGGAGCTTGAAATAATGACTGAGATCAAGAGTCACGTGTTCTACCAACTGAGCCAGCCCGGCCCTTTGACATATTTTAAATGATAGCCATATTTTATTTCTTTTAATTTTTTATTATTTCTTTCTTTTTACTAGTTTTGAGTTTAATTTGTTTCTCTCTAATTTCTTAAGTTCCAAAGTTATGCTACTGATTTGATATCTTTTCTGTTTTTTATAGGGCAGTTATGTATTTATGTATGTATGTATGTATTGTTTTATTATAGCTTATTGTCGAGTTGGATTCCATAAAACACCCAGTGCTCATCCCAAAAAGTTCCCCCCACCATGTCCATCACCCATTTTCCCCTCTCCTCAACCCTCATCAACCCTCAGTTTGTTCTCAGTATTTAAGAGTCTCTTATGGTTTGCCTCCTTCTCTCTCCTTAACTATTTTTTCTGCTTCCCCTCCCCTATGGTCCTCTGTTAAGTTTCTCCTGTTCCACATATGAGTGCAAACATATGGTATCTGTCTTTCTCTGCCTGACTTATTTCACTTAGCATGACACCCTTGAGCTTCATTCACTTTGCTACAAATGGCCGGATTTTATTTTTTCTCATTGCCATATAGTACTCCTTGTATATACACCACATCTTCTTGATCTACTCATCAGGTGACCGACATTTAGGCTCTTTCCATGATTTGGCGATTGTTGAAGGTGCTGCTATGAACATTGGGGTACATGTGCCCCTAAGTATCAGTGCTCCTGTATCCCTTGGGTAAATCCCTAGCAGTGCTATTACTGGGTCACAGGGGAGTACGATTGTTAATTTTTTGAGGAACCTCCACACTGTTTTCCAGAGCGGCTACACCAGTTTATATTTCCACCAACAGTGTAAAAGAGTGCCTGTTTCTCCAAATTCTCGCCAGCATCTGTAGTCCCCTGACTTGTTCATTTTAGCCATTTTGACTGGCGGCATCCCAGTTTGGTTTTGATTTGTATTTCCCTAATGATGAGTGACATTGAGTATCATCTCATGTGTCTTTTGGCGATCTGGATGTCTTCCTTGGAGAAGTGTCTATTCATGTCTTCTGCCCATTTAGTCACTGGATTGTTTGTTTTTTGGGTGTGGAGTTTGGTGAGTTTCTTGTAGATTTTGGATACTAGCCCTTTACCTGATACGTCATTTGCAACTATCTTTCCCAATTCGTTGGTTGCCTATTAGTTTTATTGACCATTTTTTTTGCAACGCAGAAGCTTTCTATCTTGATGAGGTCCCAATAGTTCATTTTTGCTCTTGATTCCCTTGCCTTTGGGAATGTGTTGAATAGGAAATTGCTGCGGTTAATGTCACGGAGGCTATTGCCTGCTTTCTCCTCTAAGGTTTTGATGGTTTTCTGCTTCATATTCAGGTCCTTCATCCGTTTTGAGTTTATTTTTGTGTATGGTGTAAGAAAGTGGTCTACTTTTATTCTTCTGCATGTTGCCGAAATGATAGACATATTTTAAATGATAGTTTATTGATTTCTACTCTGGAAGAAATATGTAATGTGTCTGGTACAGGTGAATAAAAGCAGTGAAGAAAAAGTAACAAAGGAAGGATAGAGTTGTCTTATAAGAATATAAAACCCAGGCCTACCATCATGATAGATGGATAGATAGATACATACATACATGCATACATACATTTATACATAGATACACAGTAAGAAATGGACACACAGATACAGTTTACACTCACGAGGATACACACAAACATGGATACTTTACATGTAGAGTCCAGTATATAATATATGGCTTGAGGAGATCAATAGAATGATAGCCAAATTATAGGCACTAATTTCCAAGTAGTTTAAAAAAGTATCTGTGCTAATTATACATAGCAAGAAACTAGAGGAATTTGGTTTATGAATATTTTGAAAGGTTTAAAATAGCCTCTTAAAATATTTTAGTAATTTCATATGCACTATAGTTCTTAATATATAACTGAATTTATTTTGTTTAAAATATCTATTTACTAAAATTAACTGAAGGGGAATAATTCCTTTCTGTGAAAAATGCCATTGGAATTTTGATAAGGGTAGCATTGAACTTATAACTATTATTTTAAGTATAGTAATTTTAACAATATTAATTATTCTAAAATATGAATATGGGTATATTTTATTTGTTTATTGTGTCCTGATTTCAACCTACAAATTTATAGCAATCCAAACAACATGGTACTAGAATAAAAGCAGATACATATACCAATAAAATAGAATCAGTAGTCCAGAAATAAACCTTCATATATATGGCCAACTCATATTTGGCAAGGGAGTCAAAATACTGCATGGAGAAGGGGTAGTTTCTTCAATAAATGGTAATGGGAAAACTAAATATTTACATGCAAAAGAAATAGATTGAACACCTATCTTACAGTGATCACAAAAATTAACTTGAAATGGCTTAAAACTTAAATGTAAGACCTGACACTATAAAATTTCTCAAAGAAAACATAAGGAAAATGCTCAATGTTGGTCTCGGTGAAGCATTTTGGGATAAGCCAACAATAGCACAAGACACAAAACAAAACTCTTCAAGTGGGCATGAAACTGTAAAGTTTCTGTGGAGCAGAAGAAATAATACAGTGAGAGGCAACTTACAGAATGGGAGAAATATTTGTAATCCATAGATTTGATAAGAGAATAATATCCAAAAGATGTAAGGAACTCCTACAATATAATAATAAAAATAAGCAAATAATCCAATTACAAAATGTACAAATACCTGAATAGACATTTTTCTAAAGAAAATATACAAATGGCCAACAGATACTTGAAAAGATCATCAATGTCACTAATTGTCAGGGAAATGCAAATCAAAACCACAATTTTATATCACCTCACATGGTTAGAATAACTATTATCAAAAAGACGAATGGGCACCTGGGTGTCTTAGTTGGTTAAGTGCCTGAATCTTGTTTTGACTCAGGTCCTAGGTCTCGGTTTGTGAATTCAACTCCGCGTGGATCTTGGTGCTGACAGTGCGTGACCTGCTCGGGGTTCTATCTCTCTCTCTCTCTCTCTCTCTCTCTCTCTCTCTCTCTCTCTCTTTCTGTCTCTCCCTTTTTCCCTGCCCCTTGCCTGCTCATGCTCTGTTTCACTCCCTCTCTCTCAAAATAAATAAATATACTTTGAAAGAGAGATGAAAGAAAGATGTGGCATGATGTGGAGAAAAGGGACCCCTTGTGCACTGTTGCTGAGGATGTTAATTGGTTCAACCATATTGAAAACAGTGTGGAGGTCCTCGAAAATTAAAACTAGAATTACTGTATAATCCAGCAATCTCATTTCTGGTCATATATGTGAAGAGATTGAACTTACAGTCTCAAAATGATATCTTCAGTCCACTCCCATGTTCACTGCATCATTATTCACAATAGCCAAGATATGGAAACAACCTGAGTATCCACTGACAGCTGAATGAATAATGAAAATGTAATAGGTATTACATAGTATAATATATATTTACATATACAAAAGAATAGTGTTTGGCTATAAAAAAAAAAGGAAGGAACTCTTGCCATCTCTGAGACGACTGGACCTTGAAGGAATTGTGTTAGGTGAAATAAACCAGACAAATGACAACAAACAAAATACCGTCCTGTATGATTTCAGTTATGTGTATATTCTAGAAAAGTGAAACTCATAGAAACAGAAGGTAGTATGGTGGTTGGCAGGACCTACGGGAGGGGAAAATGAGAAATGTTTGTCAGATGTTACAGATTTTCATTTATGAGGTGGATAAAGCCTGGAGAATCTAGTGTATAGCATGCTGACTACATATAACAATACTGTGTTATATACTTGAAATTTGCTGAGAGTGTCAATCTCAAGTGTTAGCTCCCCCACCACACACAAACAGTAACTGTAAGAGTTGGTAAATATGTTAGCTGACTTTATTGTAGTCATTGGTTCATGACATCTAGGTATATTGAATCGTCGCATTGTACACCTTAAACTTGTAGTGTTATAAGTCAAGTATACCTCAGTAAAACCAGGAAGAAAACAAATGGAAACAAAACAAAAACCATAACAAAAGAATAATTGGACGACTCACTTTACTCCACTCAGAATCTAAGGTTAGATATCAATTATTCATGTGTACCATAGCTTTGCCCATTAGTGATTTAAATTCTGAAAAAATAAAAAATTCATTTTATACATGTTCATTTTTATGTTTTAACTATTATTGTATTGTTTTTCCGTAACACAACTGAATCTTTTAATATTTTCATTTCACTTTATTTTTCTCTGGTACATAGTTCAAATTGAATAATAAACATTAATATGCATATGGATCATCTAACATATAATATATAAGTTATATTGCATAGTCAGTTGCAAAATTTTTTAGTTTTGTTAATATTTTATTTTTTAATTTTTTTAATGCTTATTTATTTTTAAGAGACAGAGAGAGTGTGAGCAGGAGAAGGGCAAAGAGAAAGAGACACAGAATCTGAAGCAGGCTCCAGGCCCTGAGCTGTCAGCACAGAGCTCGACACGGGGCTCAAATTCACAAACCGTGAGATCGTGACCTGAGCCGAAGTTGGACGCTTACCGATTGAGTCACATGGGCACCCCTTGTTAATATTTTAAATAATGGATATAAATTACTTACTCTTTGATGAAACAAAACTCAAATTTAAACACACTTTTTATTTTATTTTATTTATATTTTATTAAACAATTTTAATGTTTATTTATTTTTGAGAGAGAGAGAGAAAGAGACAGAGCATGAGTGGGAAAGGGTAGAGAAAGTGGGAGACACAGAATCCAAAGCAGAATCCAGGCTTCTGGCTGTCAGCACAGAGCCCAATATGGGGCTCAAACTCTCAAGGTGTGAGATCAAGACCTGAACCAATGAGCCACCCAACTGACTAAACCACCCAGGAATCCCTAAACATACTTTTTAAAACTGTTTCCAGATCTACCAAGTTTAATATCTTATAAAGAAAACAGCTGAAAATCTTTTGGGGAAAAATATATATGGGTTAATTATAGGGTTTGAACTACAAAATGTAAAATAATTTTGTTTTTGTTCCTTCTAGATTTAAATTATTTCTACTCAGTTTTTGAAAAGATGTATTTGGCAATTTAGTGGTGAGCTAATATTGTGCAGTTTTATTAAAATCATGTAAAAATATTGTTATTTGACTTTATCAAGGCAAAATTACCTACTTGAAGAAGTCTATCAGTTCTGTTTAATATGTGACTAATTTGTGAACTCAATTCACATGGACCCACATAGCTAATAAATTAGCAGTGTCCATTATATATTGTCCAAATGCATAAAATAAACGTCTTATTCTAATGGTAAATTTTCCTGTATTTTATATTTTCAAACAACTTAAGAATAACTTATCACAAAGTAGTGGAATACAGAGTTAGACTTTAAAGTTATAAGTAAAAAGTTTCAGAATATTTAAATTTTATAATTCTCTAACCTTACTATGATTTAGATGAGTTCATTGTAAAGTTTACAGGAGGACTTGCAGCATTATTCTTAAAGATATATACTTGAATTGAGTCCACAGGCTCACACATTATATAACAGATTAGGGTGCAAATCTAAACATAGAGAGCAAACAGCCACATTTTTAAGATATGGTCTAAAGGGCTACTTAGATTGCTTGTGATGATACATCCTTAAGGGGAGAAAGGGAAGTAAAATAATCCTGTGATAAGCCATCTATCTTCAGGGCCTTCAGGCAAATAAATGTCTAAATCATTCCTAAGAATTGTGTCTTGTATTCATGAAGATAAGGAACCTTGCCTTGAGCCAAGAGTAAATGGTCATATAATTTAATGGATGCTTAGCTCTCTATAAACCCATCATATTTTTGTACATGGTTATTTTTAAATAAAATGATAGTTCTTAAAGTTATGATTATAAGGTCTACATTAATTTACATAAAGATATTTTCAAATGCAGTTAATAGATTCCACTTTCCTGGTCTGATCAAAATTAAAAGGTATCACTTAATGCTCTAACTAACCATTTTATCCCTGAGCCTACTACTGTGCCTAGTCATTCCTTACAGCTTTGTTAAACGAATGAATGAATTTAATTAATTCATTGATTTTTTAAACCTAAGATCTTAACCATATTTATTTCCAAAGTCAGGTGGCATCTTTTCATTGCATAAGAATGCTTACATTAAAAAATGAGATTATTTCTTATACTTCCTAAATTGCTATCTGATGCACAAGATAAAACTCAGTTAGAAGTTCCAGATATGTTTCAAGGCTTTGGCTAAAGGCACTGTGAAGTAATTTTTTTCCTTATTATATGATGAGTTAAACTGTTTCCCAATTACCTCAGATCAGTCTGCAATGGTCACTTGAAAACTACTACATCATATCCTCCCTTATTTCCTTTGTCCAGATTTTATCTTCTCTTTCACTTTCCATCTCTAGTTCTCTTGAGACATATTGTTCAATAAGGTCAAAAATAGAACTATTGATTGTGTCTGACAAGTGTCAAAAGCATTTTCTGTTAAAAAGGAAGAGAAGAGAACAATACCTAAAAGTCCAATCAAAGCTAGTGAGATGAATGGTGTCACATTAAAAAGGAACATCCATTATTTCCCCACGTATAACTCTTAAACCTTTTGTTATTTGTCATTATATTATGTACCTGTAAAGTTTTCTTTTCTCAGAGATTATTTTCAATTTAATGCTCTACCAAACAGCTTATATTTTTATTACCTTCCATGAGTAAACATATAATACCTTGAAAGTTACATATTTCACCTAAACAAGGAATCTGTGAAGTTGGCCTCAGATATATTGAAATCTTTCTTATAAAATGTGGAGTTCTTCTACTGATATAACTGAGTTGAGAATTAGGTCAATAAGGACATTACTATAAAAAGTCATTATTTTCCCACTGCTATTCTTCCAAAAAAATGTAATTGTACTTTAAAAATAAAACTGCATTTCCATGTAAAGACATAATGATATATAAAAATTCTCATATACAAAATGAATAGATTTAAAATTTCAAAACATATTTCAATAATTTTTCAGGAAAGTTTGTTATGAGATTCTGTAGTCAAAAGTTATGGATCTTAATACATCATTTTATTTGACTTTTAAACTTCATTTACACTATTGTGTTTAATTTATCTCACAGATAAAATGATTTAAATATTCATAAGTAAGTTAATTTTGAAGATGGACCTTCAGGTCAGGATTAGCTAGTATACACTTAATATCAAACTTTGCAGACTTCTGCCTCCAAGTAAGACATAAAGGTTCAAGTGAATATCACTTTTACTCTAATAATGAGGGAAAAAAAATAGAAAACTGACAAAATTGCAATTTTAGGAACCCATTAAAGAATAAGGATGCAAATAAGCCTTAATGAAGTAAAACCTATGAAGCAACAAGGCCCTCTTAGGAGAAAAGAGATCTAAATCTGCTTCTATGCATGGTGGAGTGAACGAAGGAGAAGGAATTCAGCAGAAGAGGGGTTAAGGAGAAACAAGCCTAAATTAACATACAGCAGCAGCAGCAGCAGCAGCAGCAGCAGCAGCAGCAGCAGTAGTAGTAGTAGTAGCAGTAGTAGTAGTAGTAGTAGTAGAAGTAGCAACAGCGTCAAAAATAATGCGAATGGTGTCTGGAATGGTGGTTGAAAATCCTGAGGAGCTTCACCTTCCAAGCAAGTCTTCATCTACCTGTCAACTCTCAACATTCTTCAGTGAGAACTGGAGTTGGAGCCAAAAGACTAAAGAAGCAGAAGAGTAGATCTTTCTGGAGCACTTGGAGTCCCCTGAAGACTAAGGGCAGGTCTGGATAACTGAGAGAGAACAAAGTGAGGCTTTCTGGGCCTTCAATAACTAAGAGGCTGTGGCTGTTGAACACTGTGGGGAAGGAAAAACAGTTAAGATAGACTCCTTAGAGGTCAACATTCACGGCTGCTACAGACTATGTAGCCCAAGAACTGAAACAATGCCTCTGAGCATTCTTTTTTTCAGAGTCTAAAGCACCACATCCTAAGGAGGTGGCAGGATAGGGAGGTTGAGAAGAAACAAGAAGATCACCAAGGCTTTCCAAGCTTTCACTGAATGCTAGACCTCTGCTCTTCAAAGGGAGGCTCAGGGAAGCAGGGCAGAGAACAAGCAAGAGAGGGCATCTGACTATCATAAAGGGAAAAGTAAGAATAGGAGGCAGAAGTAAATAGCCAATAGAATTTTTCACTAACCCAAATAGCTGAGAGTCAAGTCTCCTGTGATTTAGAGTGTTGGTTCTGTGCATGAAAAAAAAAAGTGATTTTTACAGTGTCTTTGGCGGTGAGATCCCAGGCGCTGCTGAAGTGAATGAACCTCCTCAGAACTGAACACAATCTAAACATTAGTTTAGACTAGAATTTCTCAATAACACATTTATTGACTCAGGGACTCACATTACTGTTCAAAAAGATGAATGATATGCCCTTTTCTGAAGGTAATGTTATTTATATTATTTTCCTCCTAATTAAAAAAAAATCATGGAAAGGAACCATAAAATGTAACCTCATCAAAGAATGAGATCATTAATAAAAACCAATGTAGAAATGGCCTAAATATTAAAATTATCAAGCAGAGAATTTAAAAGGCTTGTAGTAAATATGCTAAAATGTATAACAGAAAAGAAAATAACTTGAGTGAATGGAGGAGGAATTGAAGCATAAAATGTCACCTATTTCTAAAAATTCACATGGAGATGTTAAGAAAATCATATTTCAGTTTTGATATCAGAAAAAAATGGGCACAGGGTAGAAAAGAATCTGTGAATTTTAAGAGTGATTTTAAAGATGATCTAAACTGAAGCAAGAAGGAAATACAGAATAATAACTATTGACAGAACATTTGAGATCTTTTGTACAATAAAATATATTCTATAGATGTAAACTGGAGTTCAAAAAGAAGAGAAAGAGATGAGAATAGGAAAAAATGAAGATATAATTGCTAAGATTTTCAAAATTTGGAAAGTACCTGTAGAATCAAGAGTCTCAGAAGACGTCATGCAGGAGGAAAAAAAGAATACCATACACAAGTACATCAAAACCAAATCAAAGAAAATCATAAATAGAACATCTGTTAAAAACAAAAACCAAAACCAAACAAACAGAAAAACTGTGTAGACTCAATAGTAGCTCCCTAAAGACATTCATATTCCAATCTCTGGAACCTGTGAATACCTTACTTATATGGCAAAAGGAACTTCACAGATGAGATTAGGAGAAGGCTAGGGATATGGGGAGACTATCCTGGATTATCTAGATGGGCTCAATATAACCATAAATGTCCTCATAAGGGGAAAAATGAGACAAAAGACTGAGATCTGAGAAGATAATGAAAACCTAGAACAAAGAAGAAAGGACTTGAAGACGCTATATTGCTAGCTTTAAAGACAAGGGAAGTACCACAAGCCAAGGAAGTACAGACAGCCTCTGGAAGCTGCGAAATATAGATCCTGCCCTAGGCCCTCCAGAAGAAACACAGTGCTGCCAATGCCTAGAGTTTAGCTCAATAGAACAATTTTGCACTTCTAACTTCCAGAATTGTAAGAGAGTTCGTTTGGGTTGTTTAAGCCATCCAATCTGTAGCAATTTGCCACAGCATCAAAAATATAGTAACACAAATTACCAAAGGAAAAGGCCATGGATCATATTGAAAAACATTAAGAAAAATGGCAAAATTTTCATCATAAAAAACGCATTTAAGAGTATGATGGCATAATATCTTTTAAAGGCTAAATTTGGGGTGTCTTGTGGCTCATTTGTTTGAACATCAATTCTTGATTTTGGCTCAGGTCATTATCTCATGGTTTGTGATATCAAGCCCCAGGTTGGGCTCTGCACTGACAGCAAAGAGCATGTTGGGATCTCTCCTCTCTGCCCCTCGCCTGCTCCCTCTCACAGGTTCTCTCTCATGCGCATGTGTGCAAAAACAAAATGTTTTTTTAAAGCTAAATTAAACAAAATAAATAAATGAAAATTCAATAATTAATTAAACTGTCCATCTAGAATGAATGAAAGTGAAAAAAATAAAATACTTTTAGAAGTGTTTAATAAGAGTTACTAAAATAAAACAACAACAACAACAAAAGTTGTACAGGTTTAAAGGTAATTGTACTAAATCAAAACCTAGATTTTCAGAAATAAAATAATGAAGAGTATCAGGAAGAATGAATCAATTTTTCTTTTTCTTTTTTATTTAGAAAATATAATAAAACAGCATTTAAAATAGTTTTAACATCAAATAATTAAGCATAAGACCTACAAAGCAATGAAAGACCTCACTATAGAAAACCTAAATAATAGAGAGGCATACATATTCATGGATTGGAAAGCTTAGTATTATTATGATGCTGCTTCTTTCAAATCAATCTATAGATTTAAATAAAGCTCAAAGTCCTAGAAGACAATATATCTTTTTCATTTCAATTTGATTATAAAACATATTTGTACATTCAACAAATCTGAACTGGACAAAACCATTTTGGGAGAATAAATAAAATAAAAGAATGCTGCAGCCTTCACTCTAGGCAGCTTTGGCATAGGCACACAGAGCACACAAAGTGTAAAATCAAAAAGACAAAAAATAAGTAGAACTTCATAAAAAATAAATTTTTGTTCAACCAAAGACTTCATTGAGGAATTTAATAGGGATAAAGAAGCCACAGAATAAGACACACACATACATATATGTCAAAGGAGTCTATACAGAACATTTAAAAACCAATATAAAATTAAAGTCTTTTTTTAATGTTTATTTTGAGAGACAGAAAGCACACGTGTGTGAGAGCGGCGAGAGAGGGAGATGGAGGTTTCATAGTAAGCTCCACACTGATAGCAGAGAACCCAATGTGGGTTTTGAACTTATGTGCTCATTCTCTCTCCCTCTCTTCCTCAAAATAAATAAATCAATATATATATATATTTTTTTAAAAAGAAAACTAAAATAATGGGTGAGATTAGAAATTAATTCTTGCCTTTCTAAAAGACCATTGTATCCCTTATTCTCACTGCTGTTTCCTATCCCAAATCTCCCAAGATTTGTTAAAGCTTCACAAAGCCCATCCTTTTCATCCAGCTTAATATTGTCTTTATGTATATCACAATCATCCTCAGAGTGAGAAACCAAATGACTCAATCTCCATAGGTTAGCAGAGCTAAACAATAATAAGTAATTTAAAAGGAATTTTTCTTTACTTCTGTTCTACAAGACAGAAGGAAAATGTGATCCTGTTTTTTTTTTTTTTCTGCACTCTAATGTTTATTTTTAGGAATTGCTCCTGTTAATGTGGGAAGGCTATATAACAACCTTTCCTGCTTTACTGTAAAGAAGGGGCATGTATACCACTCCACCTGACCGATCGTATTACCCCTTTTATTTTTCTAGTCACATGGATTAACAGGCTTGGGCATCTGATCCAATTACGATTGATTAGAAACCTTTTGAAGAGGTTGATATCCCAAATAATGATTATCTCTTCTACAAAGACAAAAGGTGATTGGCACCATGTAAGTCTAGAGTAGCTCGGAAGGAATCATCATTGCTGTAGGGCGTAAGTACTACCAGAGAATATGAGGCCAACAGTAAGGAAAATAGTTACAGAGTGGGGAAAAAAGAGATTCATGATGACATTGATGAGAATCTGAAAAGAGTATGTCTAAAATTAGAAACAACCTTGGGCTTTGAGTTACAGGAATAGAGAGTCTCTCGTGTGAAGTTCAAGGAAGCCCATGAACATTTCTACACTAATAATTTTCTGTCCTTTTTCTTGCAAGAATTGTTAGAAATATAATCTTATTTACAGCCGTAATTATCATTAGATATTTATAATAAATTCAGTTGTTGAAATAAAACACACATTGCATATTAACTTTTAATTTTAAGCAAAATAAATGCAAAGTGCTGGTATGAACAATCACTTATGTTTATTTATATATATATTTTTAAAATATTTATGCACTTTCCTATGGGTATAAATAAATGGCACCCATTGCTAAGATATATTAACATACTCGTCATTTACATATTGTTTAAAAATAAAGTTAGCTTTTCTCAGATAAGTACACTTGAATATTAATTTTTCAGTAGATCCTAAATTATCATGACATATTTTATATACTTCTGGAGGAAAAATTTTAAAACAATACAAAGCAGAGCTAAGCAACCATAGAGATACATTAGCAGAAATTAACATGTGTGGCTTTGTGATATACCTGGAGCAAAATTTCTTAGATAAGGAAGGCCAAAAGGTAATCTATGAGTCCTTGAATATATTTATTTGTGCCCTGTAATTCCATACCCATTATGTATATTAAGGAGCAAGGCACAGGACAGTTCTCTTATATTCCATATTTCTGATGGTATGGTGAAGTCAAAGAGCATTACACATATCTAAAGTATAACATTGAGAATTATTTTTTCAATAGTTACATTACTCTAATTTTTATACTTGTAATTGTGTTTGCAAGAACAGAAATTAACTCAAGTTGTATTAAGTGATGACAAGAATATGAGAATTTTGAATTAAGCTTATCTTATAAAATCAGCCAGAGGCGTGATGTACTTGATACACAAGCAGGGACACCAACTAGGGTACAGAGAGTCATTAGATATCCAAATAGTATATTGTTTTATTAAATTAGCTATGGTTCAGGGTGTACGCTTTTTTTTAATGTTTTGTTTTGAGAAAGAGAAAGAGAGAGCAAATGTGCACAGAGGAGAAGCAGAGAGAGAGGAAGAGAGAATCCCAAGTAGGCTCAGCCTTGTCCGTGCAGAGCCTGATGAAGGACTCCATCCCGAAAACTGTGAGATCATCATGATATGAGCCAAAATCAAGAGTCGGACCACTAAATGCCTGAACCACTCAGGGGCCCCTTGCATGCACATTCTTATTTGAGGCCTTTATAAGACATTTCATATTAACTGTTCTCAAATTACATTCTGTAGACAAGATCTTACTGTATTAAAAATAAATCCACAAGGGGCTCCTGAGTGACTCAGTCGGTTGGGCATCCAACTCTTGATTTTGGCATGGTCATGATCTCACGGGTCATGAGGTCTAGCTCTGCACTGACCGTGCAGAGCCTGCTTGAGATTCTCTCCCTCCCTTTCTCTCTGTCCATCCCTCTTCCTCTCTCTCTCTCTAAGAAACAAAAAACACAAAACACAAGAACAAAATAAACCTATATACTCTTTCTGCTAGGTTCTTAATGTTGGTGCCAATCTAAGTATTCTGTCAAATGTAGGGTTCAAAATTTAAAGATTAGTTAAAATTCTATTTAAAAGTACAATCTAAACACCTCCCCTTTCTAAATATGCCTACTAAAACACTAATAAGGAAGCAAAAGGAATGACTCATTACATTCTGTTTAGTTTGAAGGTTCCACAGAAGGTATGCTAACAGGATTAACAGTCAGCTCTGAGACAGTTTTACTCTTTGTGGACTTGCAATAATTAATAGTACTTTAAGTACAGAATTAAACAGAATCAGATCTTAAAGAATGGAACCTCAATCTTCTGGGATGGTCCTCAAAATTATGAAATTATCACAAGTTAAAATTACAGTATTTCAAAAAGACAAACTTATTTAATCTCACAATCTGATTTCATGAAAGTATTGGAAATTCAATGAAGGTTTTTCATTAACTCAGTTTTTAAAAGCACAGCAACTTTTAAGAGAGTAGCACAAAATCATAGTCATGCTTTGAAGTGTGGAAAGGAAAACAACTTTTTCTCTTTCTTATTTCAGTGCCTGGGTGCCTGAGAAATAAGTTAAGGAAAAGATAGATTAACAGGGAAAAATGGTTTATGTGTATGCATTCTATGCATGGAGCTAACAAAAGAAATAACTGTCTCTTTAAATGATTAAAATTACACACGTAGAGACATAATGTAGTAAGGGAAAAAGGAAGAGGGATGGAAGGTTTTTCTAGGAAGAATAGAAAGGTTTCTTTAACAAAGGTAAGTGGCTTTTAAGGAGAATCAAGGGGAGATAAGAAAGCTTCTATAATATTTATGTATACAGACATAAGGGGTCTCTCTTACATTCAGTGCTTTATGTAGGCTTATTTTTATTCTTTCTCCAAGAATTGACCCACCTTGAAGAGGGAATTTATAGTAGCCTCACTTCCAGGAAGTTGCCAATTTTAATCAAATAAGGGAAGGTCAAAGTAGGCTTTCCTTTTGGATGTGTTGAATTTCAAATGTTTTCAGTGGAAATTTATCTTCATACCAGTTCCAGGATTCCCAGTGGGTTCCACACAAACAAATGGAAAACTTTGCTAAAAGGCTAACTAAGGAATATTAAAAAAAAAAATTTAGGTGTACTTGAGCAAAGTTTAATTTGATTTGGGCAGTACCAAACTGGAAGAGTTTAGCAACATGCTATCACTGAGCACCAAGAAAAATAATTATATGAGAGTGTGGAAGCAAAGAAAGGAAATCACTTGATTGTCTATGGTTCAAAAGCCTAGATGGCTGCATGTGATTGTGATCGGTTGTTCTTAGTGTTTTGATTTTGGAACTTGGTGTCCTTCACAGGCTTAGACTTTTGGTTTGCTTATATAAACTGCCACAGCGTTAGAGCTACCTCAGTCTAATGGCCTTCTTGTTTAATTTATTTAACAACATCTATGATGTAAATTTGCTCACTAGAGTTCTACATTATTTAAAAATTTTGTAAAAGCTCTATATATTCTAAAGCCATATTAGAAGGAGGTAAGACAAGGATAGCAATTAATGAACACAAAATGAATCACTTAGGGCACAAAGTTCAAAAGTTACCAGACAGACTTGAAGCCATAAAATTTAGATATGTCATTTGAAAAATAAGTGATAAAGAAGATCTGGGATGTCTGGGTAGCTCATTCAGTTGAAGATTGGACTTCTGCTCAGGTTATGATCTTATAGTTCATGAGTTTGAGCCCTGCATCAGGCTCACCAGAGTCCACTTTGGATCCACTGTCCTCTCTTCTCTCTGCACCTTCTCTGCTCATACTTTCTCTCTTTCAAAATGAATAAACATTTTAAAAATTAAAGGAGATCTAAAAATTAGCAATTCTGTTGTTTGACTACAGGTAAATTCTAGGAAGAAAATATTACAGATCTACATACAGTATTTGCTTTAGAAAAGAATGTAACAGTTGTCATTCTTTGATGAATCAGAAGCCTTTAGTCTTTGCTGAATTATTTTAACAGCAACAACAACTTTTTTTCTTTTGTGAAGTAGTGAATAAAGTTCTGGATACAAATAAAAGTGTCACCGGAGATAACCACTATGGAAAGACAGAACTGTGCTAGTTTCCCCATCCCTACTCCTTGAATGTTTGGGAGGTTTTTTTTTTCCCCCAAAAAATTCCCAGCCTTGGGGTGCCTGGGTGGCTCAGTAGGTTAAGCATCAAACTTCAGTTCAGGGCATGATCTCCTGGTTTGTGAGTTTGAGCCCCGCGTTGGGCTCCTGCTGACAGCTCTGAGCCTGGAGCCTGCTTTGGATTCTGTGTCTCCTTCTCCCTTTCCTCCTCCCCCACTTGTGATCACTCTCTCTCTCTCTCTCTCTCTCTCTCTCTTTCTCTTGCTCTCTCTCTCTCACTTTCTCTCTCCCAATAATAAGTAAAAGCATTTAAAAAACTTAAAAAAATTCCCCACCTCTAGCATCATATCTACTAACCAAACTACAAAACCAGTAATAAATTTTATATCATTAATTTAATTTAACAGATGTTGTTTGCAAAACTGAAATAATTGTTTTCAATGTATATATGATACGTGATACTACATAGGATGATGGTTCTGAGTCTAACTTTTTATAAAGCAAGTTCTCTACCATGTTTCTCTATTTATACAATTCTATGATGCTTACTACTATAGCATGCTGAGGCACCATGGCTTTGTTCGACTAAAATCCATACAGCATTCTGTATGTCTGCTTCCATATTTTTCTAATTGACTAAGAACAATTAATCAATTATACTTCAACATTAGATTATTTCATGATGTCAAATATGTCTCATTTTATGAAACAATATAACAGTTTTCATTTTTAGATTGCTTTCCAATTTTTAATTATACATGTAAAATAGACGTTCACTGGCAAAAATATTTCACCATGATTTCTGAGACCAGCACAGATTACTGGCAGTTGACACCAGGGAGTACAAGTATAATGATAACATAATTAAATTCTGGAATCTTTTTGTAAAATGGGAGACTATATTGTTACTAGCAAACTTTTAACTATGCATACATGAAATTTCAGAATGAAATACAAGCTGATGGTAGCAAACCTAAATGACTTTCATAGCAAAATAGAACTCTGAGGCTGAGGTTTGACATTGTAGAGCAGGAAACAACTGGTTTATACCTCAGAAGATTGGAAACAGGAAGCTGTAATCCTGAAGAAAGATAGAAGCCTTAAAATGATCCTCTGACTGTTAAAAGAGACCCAGAAAAACTCCCTAACTCCATTCCCCAACTTAAGGTAGTGGAAAAGGAAAATCAGCTCTATTTGCAAGAACTTGATGGAAAGGAGGAAAAATATAGAGTAGTTAAACTAAAGAGGTTATGATGGGAAGTACCCAACAAAAAACTTATAAAGGACTTCTGGCCGGGCACCTGGGTGGCTCAGTCAGTTGTGCTTCCAACTTCGGCCTAGATCATGATCTCGCCGTTCCTAGTTTGAGTTCCGTGTCGGGCTCTGCGTTGACAGCCTGCAGCCTAGAGCCTGTTTCCGATTCTGTGTCTCCCTCTCTCTCTCTGCCCCTTCCTCACTCACATTCTGTCTCTCTCAGATATAAACATTAAAAAAAAATTTTTTAAAGGACTTCTGGGAATGCAATGGAAGTAATAGACCCAAAAAGTATTAGGCAATAATCCTTCAGATTTTTTAAATGTGCCAATTATCTAAATAATTATAAAATAAAACAATTGAGCAAAATAAATGGAAACAAATTAATATTTAACCATATCATGTCAAATCTCCAAAAATACCAGAACACCTTGAAAATAATGACAAGTAGGGGCACATGAGTGACTCAGTCAGTTAAACATCCAGCTCTTGATTTCAGCTCAAGTCATGATCTCAGGGTTCATGGGATTATACCATGTAGGGCTCTGCACTGACAGTGCAAAGCCTGCTTGGGATTCTTTCTCTTCCACTCTCTCTCTACCCCTTCCCTGCTTGTATACGATCTCTCTCTCAAAATAAATAAACATCAAAAAATAATTTAAAAAAATGACAACTACACTATGAGAATGATTCTCATCCGTACACAAAAAAGGTTAAAATAAAGGAATAATAGTAGCCACAGTGGAACTTGAGTACTTTTGTCACTGTTAGAATATTTAGTCTTCAAATCCATCAACAGAATATCTTCATACAGACTTTCATATAAGTCACTTTAAGTTTATTTCAGCAATGTGTTTAGTTTTTAATGTATGATTTATACTGGTTAAATTTATCCCTAGATATTTTATTCTTTTGCATGCTATATTGTAAATGGAATAGTTTTCTTAATTTCTGTTATGATTTTGCATTGTTCACTCACAGTTTATTTAAAAAAACTGCTTTTTCTGTGTTTATATTGTATCTTGCAAATGTGTTGAATTTGCTTATTAATTCTAATAGGTTTTCAAGCTTTCTTTAGCATAGGATCATTCTGTATGAAAATTAAGATACTTTTATTTCTTCCCTTTTAAGTGCCTTTTATTCCCACCCCGTGCCCCCGGCCTCAGTTACACTGTCTAGAATTTTCCAGTTGAAAAGACCAGTGAAATTGGGCATTAGTGTCTTGTTACTGATCTTAGTAGGAGACTTTCAGTCATTATTTAATAGCAGTGGGTTTTCTCATAAATAGCCTTTATGAGGTTGAGGAAATCCCCTTCCTTCCTTAATTTGTTAAGTGTTTCTAGAATTTAAAAAGAAATGTTGAATTTTATCAGGTGCTTTCTTTCCCCCCACTAACTTATATAATCATCTGTTCACCTCTTTTATTCTATTACTATGATAAATTATATTGTGTTCCTTCTTTTGTTTTTGGAAATGAATGGAAAAGAATGATTGGGAAATCTTCCATAAATGATGGTTGGTAGATAAAACCAGTGAGGTTGCCTAGTCCTGGGTTTGTTTGTTGTCTTCTTCTTCTTCTTCTTCTTCTTCTTCTTCTTCTTCTTCTTCTTCTTCTTCTTCTTCTTCCTATCTTTGTTAGTAGTTTTTTGAACATATTTCAATCTCTTGTTATTTCAGTTACTTTTTTAAAATTTCAGTAAGGTGGTAGTAATGACCCCATTCTTAATATTGAATCTAAGAATTTGATTCTTCTCCCCTGACACATTATTTTCTATTAGTGAGTCCAGATAAATGTTTGTAAATTATGTTCATTTTTTTCAAAGAATCAACTTTGGTTTAATTGATCATGTTTTTCTATTCTCTTTTTTATTTGTCTCTGTTCTAATCTTGATTATTTCCTTCTATCAGCTGCCTTTGAATTTATTTTTCTCTTCTTATTCCAGTTCTTTGAAGTGTAAAGTTTGCTTACTGATTTAAGATTTTTATTTTTATTTTAGAGAGAGAGGGAGAAAGAATGTGTAAGTGGGGAAAAGGGGGAGAGGGAGAGAGTGAAAGAATTCCACAGGGTCTACCCAAGACTCTGGGATCATGACCTGAGCTGAAATCAAGAGTCAGATACTCAATCAACTGAGACACTCAAGTGTCCGTAAGATAATTTTTTGTATGTGTAGACATTTATAGCTACCATTTCTCTCTTAGTCTCTCTCTCTCTGAATTTATGAATTTGGTTTGTTATGTTTTTATAATCATTCATGTCAAATTATTTTTTAATTTCCATTTTGAGTTCTTTGATCCCTTGACTATTTAAAAATGTGTTGTTTAATTTCTACATATTTGTGAATAGTTCGTTGTTTTATTTCTAGTTTTATTCCCTTACAGCTGGATCATTTAGTTTTTGAATATACTGAGACTTCTCATGTGTATTTTGCTATTTGGGGGTGAAGTTTTCTGAAAATGTCTTTTATGTGTAGTTGGTTTACAGTGTTGTATGGTTTTTATTTCACTTTTGATATTCTCTCTAGTTTTTTTTTCCAATTAATAAAGTGGAGGGTTGAAGAACTGTAAAGTTTTCAATTCTGCCAATACTTGTTTCATATATTTTGGAGGTCTGATGTTTGATGCATATGTTTGTCATTGCTATATCTTCTTGGTGAAATGATCCTTTTATTATTGTATAATATCCTTCATTGCTTTTATAATAATTTGAGACTTACTTTTTATGTTGTCTGATAATGTTATAATCATCTCATCTATTGGTTACTTTTTCATAGAATATTATTTTCCATCTTTAAACTTTCAATTTGTATTTTTAATCTAGTGTGCATTCCTGATAGATGGTAGATAGTTGGATTATCTTTTTATTCAGTCTACTACCCTGTGCCTTTTGACTGGATAATTGAATCCACTTAAATTTAAAGGAATTAATGATAAGGGAGAATATCTATATTTTTCTATTTTCCCATGAGTCTTATCTTTTCTATTTTCCAGTTTCCTCCAGTATTGCCTCATTTTGTGTTCAGTTGATTTATGTAGTGTTCTGTTTTGATTATTTTCATATATATATTATTTTCATATATATGGTTAAACTCTTGGTTGTTCCCCTGGAAATATAATTAACCTCATAAGCTTATAATATTTATTTTGAATAGATATCACCTTAGCTTTAATAGTACATAATAAAACCCTGTCTCATACAGCTCCACTCCTCACCCTTTATACTGTTGTTTTCACAAAATCAGATCTTTATCCATTATGTACATTAATATAGATTTAAAATTATTGTTTTCTGCTTTTTCTTAAACAATATAGTTAAAGAGGAGTTACCACTTCAAAATTCAGTAGTAATAACTTTTTAAATTTCCCTATATAGCTACCTTTTCAATGTTTATAATTTCTTTATATAGCATTTACTTATTATCTAGTATCTTTTTATTTCTGTCAAAAAGAGTCCCTCTGGTACTCCTTAGAGGTCAAGTATATATATAAGTAGCAAATCTCATAGGTTTGTTTATCTGAGAATGTCTTAATTTCTCCATTTTTGAAGGATAGTTTTACCTGATATGGAATTCTTGTTTGTCAGTATTTTTATTTCAGGAGATTAAAGTTATCCCACTACTACTTTCTCTCCTTCATGATTTCTGCTTAAAAAGCAGCTATGGTTTGGGGCACCTGGTTGGCTCAGTTGGTAAAGCATCTGACTCTTACTTTCAGCTAAGGTAGGTCGTGGGATTGAGTCCTGTGTCAGACTCTGGGGCTCTGCTCTGAGCATGGAGCCTGCTTGGGATTCTTCCTCTCCCCCTCACTGACCCTTCGCCACTCACACATATGTGCTCTCTCCTCTCTCTCTCTCTCTCTCTCTCTCTCTCTCTCTCTCTCTCTCAAAAAGAAACATTCTTTAAAAAAGATATCAGCTGTTATTTTTATTGATGATTTATTTTATAAAAGTTTCAAATCTTGCTACTTTCAGGATTTTTTTGTCTTTCAAAAGTTTAAAGTATGTCTCAGTGTAACTATTTTTGTATTTATCTTTTTTGGACTCTATTAGTGAAATTTCATTTTTTTATTAAATCTCAGAAGAATTTGGATGTTTTGTCTTCAAATATTCCTTCTACCCATTTTTCTCTTTCATCTCCTTCTTGGACTACCATTTACATTCATTTTATATGTTTGATTATGTCCTACAGTTCCCTTAAGATTTAGTCTTCTGTTTTGTTTTGATTCCTTTTTATTTTTGTTATGATAGTTTGTATGTACTTGTATTTGGGTTTTCTGATTCTTTCCTCTGTTTGCTATTGACAAACCTCTAGGGAATTTTTCATTTCTGTTATAATGATCAGAGTCAGAATGACTGGAAACATGGGCTGATATCTTTAACATCACCACTGAGCTGGGAAAGAGAGATAGGCAAAAGCAAGGGAAAATGTCACAAAGCTTTCCTACTATTTTTAAGTTGACATTTTTTTCTGGATTCAGCCCTTTCAGTTTCTATAAATTTGCAACTATTTTCTAGAGTTCTGATAAAGATTATGCTCAATTAATTTTTTTTTTTTTTACTTTTTGCGAATTACCTTTTGGTAATTCTCTTGGAATTAGCCACTTTGCCATTATGACTGACATTGTCCTGCACATAACTCTAAATGCAGCCTTTCTGATTCACTATTTTCCTCATGTTACAGTTTGTTCAGTAATCCAGAATGACACCTTATTTCCTGTCAAATCTAGCCAAAGTCCTCAAACTGGCAGAAAGAATTGCTATACATAAGTAACAAATGTCAACTCCTCCTGTACATTCCTTTTCATTACATGGCCATTTTTATGCCTGAGTTATGAAGTGTGTCAACCAGGTTAAGAAACCTGAATGCAACTATCTAGAATCATCCAAAGGGTGTAAAGAGGAAAACTTACTGAAACCATTGACTGAAAACCCTAAAATAGAATTGAATTTTATCTTGGCTATTTGGGATTTAAATAAAGAAAAATATTATTCAGTAATATATATACAGTGAAAAGAAAGCTTCGCTTATTACATAAGATATTACATATCTTATTACAAATATTTTCAATATAATTTCAAGTTATAAGTGCTCTAATAATAAGAATATACATTTTAAGAATTCATTATAATTTCTACCCTGTTCTAACTTAATACATAAAAACATAATTTTTTATTCTAAGAAAATAAGTAAAGTCACTTTCCAAATTTATACTCCTTTATTATGAAATAATTCAGCAATGATCTGTGCCAATAGAGAAAGTTATAACACCATAATAATTAAATTATATCAATTTCTTATCTTTAGATGATATAATTAATGATAACAGTTGTAACCAGGAAAGTGATATATTATGCTTATTGTCATTTGTTATGATGACATCTTCTAAACATATTTCCATATTACTAACTGATCTCTTTGCTGAGGACTAAAGCAACAAATGTACATTTTAAAATTACTGATTAATAAGTTAATGAAAATTAACCACTGGAAAGCTTTATGACTTACATCACTGATAAAAGGAAACTTGAGTTTAAGAATAATGTATTCCCTATAGAAAATAATTTTAAGTAAGTGTAATACTTATTCATAAGAATGCTATAAAATGATTAAGACATCTTTTAACCAGAAAAAAGAGATCAGGGACAATCATTTGGATAGGCATACACACTGCAGCATTTCTTTAGTTCTGTCACATTTTTATAATCTGTATTTTATTTAATCAATTTATTATTTTCTAGCATTGGGAATTGTACTACTTTGATTTACTACAGATATTACATTTTATTCAACCATGCTATATAGAAAATGAAGATATGCTCCTGAATTTCAAATTCCCATGTAATCTTTCTCATAGATAAAATTTGTGCCAAATTTATGAAGTTTAAAAATAATAATGTTAACTGAATTTCTATGTATCTACACTTTAAAATATAATGCTTGTGTATATATATAAAATATATATGTATATATATCTTTAAAAATAGATCACATGGTAATTCAATTTGTTGATGCATTGGTCTTTTTGGATATAATATAATATCAACTAGTGTATGAAGCATTCCCTCATTCACTTACAAAGATTCACCAGAGACTCTGCTAGGGGATGAGGATCTAGTTGTTGAATTCATAGGCAGTATCTTTGCTCTCTTGGAATCTCGATTTATTGAGACATAGATACAAATATTCATACAAGTAGCCTTATAAGCACAGTTTTGTATTAGGTGTTATAGAGAAAAAACAGAGTTCTACAAAAGCACATTGACTCTGATGAGCAGTGGTGGAGTAATTGTAGTATTGAAGTAGTGTAAGGAAAAGGATAAAAAAAAGAGTGTAAATGAAGGTCTCTGACAAGAAGCCATGTAATGTGAGACCTATGTGATGAGTGGGAGTAGGCAAAAATGTTGGTGTGCTGGTAGTGGGGTGAGATGATTTCAGAGGCATAGCTATATTAGAGTAGCTTAAAGACCAGGAAGTTTGCAATAAGACCATTGGGAGGGCTGGAGTGGGAATCAAGTACTAAAGTATAGCAGACACATGGACTGAGAGACGGGCCTTTGAAACTTTTTTGCTTCTAAATTCCCTACCTCCATATCTCAGGAGTAAGTCGAAGCAGAAATACCTTATGGAGAGAAAAAAGTGTCCTCAGGAGGAGGACATGGAGAGGAGAGCAGGTGCGGGGACAGCGTAAGCACAAGGTCCTTTCTTTCCCCTTCAGAATTCTGTACTGCTTTATGGCCTTGATTTCCCTGTCACAGCTGACGAGTCAGAAACCATTCTGTTTTCTAATCCATTTTGTGAGATGGAACACTTATTTTTTTTTCTTTTGGAATTTTGTAGAAAATTCCTTTTGTTTTCAATATTTTTAAATTTCACAGTGTTATTATAGACTCCTATTACAATTCATTTTACTGAGCACTGGGTGAGCACTGTCAACTTGGCAAATAATGTCCTTTAGTTCTGTGAAATGTATTAATAATTTTATTAATTATTTCCTACCATCTGTTTTTCTTTCTTCTCCATCTGGACCTTCAATTTTTTGGACTTTGGAATTCTGGAAGTGATACTTATTTTGTTGCTGTTGTTTTTTCTATGTGTTATCATTTTTCTACTTATTCTTTTAACTTTATTATCCAGACTTCCTCTTGATGTTTTCATTTAACTATCAGGTTTTTATATTTTAAAAATTTTTAGTTTTTTTATTTATTTTTAATAGACAGAGAGAGACAGCGTGAGCAGGGGAGGCTCAGAGAGAAAGAGAGATACAGAATCTAAAGACAGGCTCCAGGCTGGCTCTGAGCTGTCAGCACAGAGCCTGACACGGGGCTCAAACCCGCGAACCGTGAGATTATCACCTGAGCCAAAGACAGACGCTTAACAGACTGAGCCACCCAGGCGCCCTGTAAGGTTTTTTAATTGTAAACTTTACTGTGGGTGACCTGGATGGATAAATTTTAGGGAACTCTCGATGCTAGGCTACACATTTGTCAGAGAAGAGTCTTTGAATCACCTGCTTGAGATCTATGCCTGTGACTGTGAACATTCTTGCAAGGTGCTACGACTGAATACACTGCAGGGAGAGACCTTTTTACTGCATTCAATATTCAATATTCTTCAAATCCCATATAGTTTGTGCCTTGAGTGAATTTACTTTCCAACGTCTATCAAGGTTGTTCAGTAGAGAGAATCTAGTAAGTTTAGTAATTTCTCCAATAACTTTCAGCAGGCCTCTGCATTTTAAAATCACTACCAAGGCGCCTGGGTAGCGATCGGTTAAGCCTCTGACTTGGCTCAGTTTGTGGTTTTGAGACCTGTGTCGGGCTCTGTGCTGACATCTCAGAGACTAAAGCCTGCTTGGATTCTGTATCTCCCTCTGTCTGACCCTCCCTCACTCATGCTCTGTCTCTATCTCCCAAGAATAAATAAACATTAAAAGAAATCACTGCCACTCTCACTTCCTGAGAGGCACTCTGTATTGCTAGTTTTCTGGGGAATTTGTGCAGTAAATAAGGTTTTCAACTTTACCAACATAGCGTTCATATTCAGTTTCCTTTGAGTCACTAAGCCAGCTCCCATTTATTTATATACTTTCGAACTTCTAACATTTTTTGTTGTCTTTTTTCTAGTTCTCCTCACCCTTGTAGATACCTTTTAAAATGATTTCATTTTAGTAGTTTTGAAGGACTTCAGCTGGGAGCATAATGATATTCGTATGTTCAATGTGCCATAGTAAAACAGGAGTGCACTAAAGAGGAGAGTATATGTGTGGTAGCGTGTGTGCACAGACACATACACATCCTTAGATTATGTATTTTGTACATGTGTGTGAAATATATGTAAAAGAAACTTCATTGCAGATGTGGCATATATACACAATGGAGTACTACATGGCAATGAGCAAGAATGAAATCTGGCCATTTGTAGCAAAGTGGATGGACCTTGAGGGTGTCATGCTAAGCGAAATAAGTCAGGCGGAGAAGGACAGATACCATATGTTTGCACTCACAGGTCTAACAGGAGAACAGGAGAAACCTAATGGAGGACCAGGGGGAGGGGAAGAGGGAAAGAGAGTTGGGGAGAGAGGGATGCAAAACTTGAGAAACTATTGAATACTGAAAACGAACTGAGGACTGAAGGGGGAGAGGGGGAAAGAGGTGGTAGTGATAGAGGAGGGCACCTTGTGGGGAAGAGCACTGGGTGTTGTATGGAAACCAATTTGACAATAAACTATTTAAAAAAAAAAGAAACGTCATTGTTTTCTTAATTTCTGCAATTCCCTGAGATAAGTACTTTTAAGAAATTTTTATCTGTATTTCATTAAGCGAAGATCTATACTGGGTAATTGTTTTTTTTGTTTGTTTGTTTGTTTATGAAAATGTCCAAAGGAGGGTCTGTAAGTCTATACATTTTTCATAAGATTATTTGTGAAGGAAACATAGATTTATCCTATTAGTTTTCATTAAGACCATTGAGGAACGTAGAGAAAAGTTTGTTAATTGAGCCTGAATAGATAAAAAGTTGAATATAAGGAACCAATATAAGGATAAAAAAGCCAGAATCTTAAGATTCTGTGCAAAGAGAGAGGCGGAACATGACACCCAACAGTTTGAGAAAATCTCTCATATTCTCTAAAAGAGTTCAGTGAACAGTATTGCCAAGATGCCCACCTCCTAATTACTTCTTACTGATGATTGAAGAGATAACTTTGACTATGTAGCCCTAGAGGTCAATCAGAAGTTTCATAACAGAGATGTATTCAATGAGCACCAATGTTAGAGAGAAGAGACATTGGTAAGCAGATGGATATAACACGGTATATATATATTTTTTTCAGAAAGATGTTATGAGATGGTTGGACACCCCTTATTGAGGAAAGGCAGAGAGTTTTGTGCCATTGATGCTGTGTACCCTAGAACAGAGAATAAATCAGAAACAAAGATTCTCTGGGAATCAAAATTTACTGTAATAACTGGTCTCCAAAGTTTTCTCTACTTACTTTCTTGATGTTCACATTTTTCTATTTACTGACACTTTATAAAGGCCTTGCCAAACTTGAGCTTTTGTGTCAATAAAATCATTAAGTAGAAATTTGACGTGCTTTCTCACTTCCATTACTTGGTAAGTTGACAGTGTGGACAAAAAATCTTCTACAAAAGGAAATTTAATCATGAGATCCAAAGTTAAATTACTGGCCACATTGTTGGCTGTCAAATACAGATTCCTAGACTTTCCACTAAGCTCTAATTTCACATTTCCTATTGCCTATAATGCATATATTGCCTATAATACAACCAGATCTATAAAAATCAGCTGGAACAAAAGCCAGATAGCATAATGTAATGGTAATTATTTAAAACAGACATTGTTTGAAGCCTGGTGCTATCCCTGGTGCTATCCCCATGACCTAGGACATGATAAGTAACAATTTTGAGCTAATGTCTATTTTATTTGTAAAACAGAAGACAAATAAAACATAGTTCATAGGTTACAAAGATCAAGAAGGGGAAAATACTTAGGAAAATGCTTTAGTCAGTATTCATTAAAGATATTTATTAGAAAGGAAAGTTGGTTTGGAAGTGCTACTCCAGAGCTACCACTCAAAGAACTAATTACATAGGAAAAACTATATTGTTGCCTTAAAAGTTTTTAATGTTTTTATTTATTTTTGAGAGAAAGAGACAGAGGGTGAGCAGGGGCAAGACAGAGAGAGGGAGACAGAATCAGAAGAAGGCTTCAGGCTCTGAGCACAGAGCCTGACACAGGGCTCCAACTCCCAAACCATGAGATCATCCCCTGAACTGAAGTCAGATACTTAACCAACTGAGCCACCCAGGAGCCCCTATATTGCTGCTCTTTACATAATTTTTGAAAATATATGGCAAGTACTTAAAAATCAAGTGTTTAAATGAAATATTGTAGATTCTGGTAGTTTTCCTTTATTGGGACAATGATACAGAATTTAGGAAATTATCAATCTGAACCTACTTGTAGGGGTAATATAAAAACGAAACAAGAGCCAAGTTTTATGGAACATAAAATATTTTTTCCTGTTATCCCATACTCTTCTTTTCCCAACCAATTTCCACCTGTCAAATTCCTAGCCATTTTTTTAAAAATCTTTGATCATATATGACTCCTGTTAGGAAGATTTAATTATTACTTTCCCTTAAAATATGTCTCATACTCCAAACTTTCATATCATTTTGTATCTATGTATGACAGTGTTTTTTTTCTTTATAAAATATTTACATTTTAATTACCTCACATTCCTCCTAAACACAAATGACATGTACTTCAGTCTACTTTTCAATACTTAGGTGATTATCATTTTGTAGTGAGTTCCAGAACATAACCTGCACATCCAAGAAAGAGAAGATAGGCAGAAGAAAGAAATAAGGAGAGTCACCAAGTTATGATAACATATAATATCATTCCAGTGGGATCATGTGACTAGAGAGCCTTAAAGGCATAATGAGAGAAACCCTTGGAAAAGAGCATCAGTGCTAGATATGTTGGCAGGATAGGGAGAGTGAGGTGCCAGATCATGAAATAATTCTAAATTTACACAAATTTGCCACTTTTGTCTGCCAGCAGTGTAAAATGGAAAAACAATATTATCTAAGAAAATTCTACATGATATAAAGGTGAACAGAGTTTGTCATGTGAATACAGAAATGAAAATATTTATAAAAAGATAAAATATTTCTTTATGTATAATATTGTAATATTGTATTTTGTTCTATAAATTGTAGAGAGTTTATCAACAGTTTACAAGTAACAAAATCCAGTGATGGGGAGAACACACAATCAAAATATTCAGAAGACTAAGAAAACAACTCAATTATCTTGCAAAATTAATAAAATAATCTTGAAAAATAACTGAAAAAGCATTTGTTATGGTTAAAATAAGCTCAAAATATTTATGTTATTTTGTGGAAAAATAATATTGCAAATATGCAGAAGTCAAAAAATGTGGAATAAGTTGAAAAAACATTGTTTTTTAGAAAGTTTAAAAAAATAAACAGTGATATGAAGCAAAACAACAATAACAAACAACAAACAAAAGAATGTAGAGCTACAGAATAGAGATAAATTAGTAAGACTAAAGACCTAGAAATCATAATGGAACATAGGCTACATAAAATTTTAAATACAAATATATAAAGGTAATGTTGGCCTCATAGGATGAATTTGGAAGTTTTACCTTTTTTGAGAGAATTACCCTGTGAAACCTTGAATATTTGTTTTTTGGAAGTTTTGGATTATTCAATCTATTTCTTTGCTGCTCAATCTGTCTGTTCAAGTATTCCAATTCTTTCTGGTTCAGTTTTGCTAGTTTATATGTTTCTAGGATTTTATCCATTTCTTCCAGGTTGTCTAATCTGTTAGTATATAATTTTTCATAAATATTCTTTTATAATTATTCATATTTCTATGGTGTTCATTGTTATTTCCCTTCTCTTATTTGTCATCTTTTTTATTTGAGTAATTTCTCTTTTCTTTTTGGCTAGAGATCTATCAATTGTATTAAATTTTTCAAAAAATATCTCCTGGTTTTATTGATCTGTTTATTGCTTTGTTTTTGTAGTTTCTGCATCATTTATTTCTGCTCTAATCTTTATTATTCCCTTCTGCTGGCCTTAGTCTTTGTTTGTTGTTTTTTTTCTAGCTTCTTTAGGACAATGTTAAAGTACTAAAACAATTTACCAGACAAGAATTCAGAAAACTTCCTTATTCCCCCTTATCTGTACCCTATTTTTTTGTACCCTGTTTGTAATACTTTCTTTTGAGTTGCCTCTGGTTTTCATCCATTCAAATCCTTCCACCACGTTTTCCCTATGAGTATAGTGGTGAATTTCCCTGCTGTCTAATCTTTCTGCCACACGTGATAAGTAGAACCATCACTCTGAATAGTAATAATCATCATCATCCTACTTTCCCATTCTTCTTTGAGACGAGTGAGTTTTGCTGAAAAATAATACAATGTTGCAAATTGATTCAATTAAAATATTTGGATTTCAGCCTCAATTGTATGTCATTTTAATCCACAACCAATTATTTACTGTGCTTACTGTTATTATTATTCATGTATATTGAGACTGTTGCAAATTTTTTTAACTGTTTACAAGGCTGTTGATAAAATTATTTTTATATATGACTTTATATATACTCTTAGACTCTTTCTTTATGTTCAAAACTACTCTTTTTGCCTCCTCTCTTTATGACTGATACTATATTGCTCCATAAGTTGATTTTCTAATAGGTGTCCTTGTTCTGACTCACATTATTTTTATGTGGGCCAGGGTGGTAGCTTCCTACCTGGTGTTTCTCTTCTATCCTCCACATAGAGCTGTCCTTAAAACCATCAAATACTAGTTTCCACTGCCACAGTAACATATCCTTAACTTAACCTTTAAGCTGCTTATTATAATCCTTTCTCTAATTCGTGCACCACATCCTCTAAAAATCTCAACCATAATCTTTGCATTTCGGTGACATTAAATCATGTTGTGCATACATTCACACCTTTGCTCAAAGTCTCCTTTTATGATTCTCTTCTTTACATGACTAATTCCCATTCAGTGCTGGTCTTTTCTCCTCTAGTATGCCTTCCAGAACCCCCTACTGGGCTGAGTTTCGTGTCCTTACTTTACAAAATGGTGACATCATACTTTTGAGGTAGTTTTCTATTATTTCCTCCTTGACATTTGTCCAATTCAAGTGGTCGGTTGAGCCCGTTTCTGTTACCTCTGAGAAGTGACATGCATGGAAAGACTAAAATGACTGCTTTTATTCCAAACACTTAAGTCATGGGAATTGAGGGATTATGAGGATAAATAAGGTTTTTTGGAGAAACTGGATATGAATTAGATTTAAACCACAGTTTTTGGAGGGGAGAAGTAGGTGGCTGAAGGAAATAAGTTGATGAGAGTAGAGCATGCGCTTTATGTCTTATGTTGTTTGTCATTGTCTTATGTGTTGTTGTCTTATGTGCAAAGAAATTTGAGTAACTGTGGAAATAAAAGATTAAGTTGTAAAGTAATGAACTGTGTGTTCTGAACCTAATGTCAAATGAATTGAGTTCTCATGCCTTACTGTTTCAGAAAACTCTCCCTTACATTGACTTACACCCTCAAAGAGAGGGGCGGAACCCTCAAAAATGACTGAGATTTAAGTTTTATAATATTGTGGAAGTATAGTGTCTTGGATATGGTGATAAGCTGACTCTTAGTAAACAAAGGCTCTTCCTTGCAAATAGTGGATAATCAAGTTTTGTTGAATGATAGGGAAGGTTGTGTGCTTTGGAAGGAGGAGATATATAGGAACGCTTTGGACTTTAATTTTTTTCCAAATTTTTATTGTAGTATAAAACATAAGAAACTACCTTTTAAAAAAATTTTAGTGTGCAGCCCAGTGTCATGAAGTACACTAATATTATTTTACAACAATTACCACCAGGCTTCAGAGTTCTCCAGATCTCTTTTCATCTTGCAAAACTGAAACTCTATACCCATTAAACAGGAACTACCCATACTCCCTCCTCTAGCCCCTGTCAAACTACCATCAAACTATATGTCTGTATGATTTTGACATCTCTAAGAAGCTCATAACTGGAATAGTATCATATTTGTCTTCTTATGATTGACTTATGGAACTCTGTATTTTTCAAAGAATGAGAATTTTCTCCCATCAAAAAAATTCTCAAAAAAATAAAGTCTATTAATTAAAAACATAAAATCGAGGCATAAAAAACACTATGTAACAATGATACTTTTTCAATGATAAGTGAGCATATTAAACTAATTTATTGAAGAGGATTTTAAAATTGAAATTTTTTTCACTAGGGAAAGTGTTGGGTTGTTTCATTTTTAATTTTTGGTTTGTTATACATTTTTACTTAAATTCTAGTTAACTCACATGTAGTGTAATATTGGTTTCAGGACTAGAATTTAGTGACTCATCACTTACATTTAACAACAAGCGCTCACACAAGGACCCTTCATTGTACCCATAAAATTGAAACTTTTAAATTCTAAAAGCAATATTCCTCTTCTAGAAGCCATTTATGATTACAGTTAGAACAGAAATTGTGGTCTTCATTTCTTCCTCGCTTCTTTATTAGGCATGTGTTGGTCTGACTCCAGCAATCAACATTACAATGTGCCTGAAGATTACCTACCCAAATCTACCCTTCCATTACAATATTTGATCTTTAGTTAAAAGTTTTTATTTTGTTATTTAGTATTCTTTATCTTTGTGTGAAAATATCTACATTATTTGAGAATAATCTATCTACTGCTTTAAGTTTTTAAATAAATAGGAAATAAGATATTTTTAATGTTTTGGGTTTATTCCAAAGCCTGAAATATTTTAAGTATCACAGATGATTTAACATATGTTTTTACTCTCATTGCATAGACTTCTATAAAGTACTTTTATTTTATGTCTGTTAGTTGATTTATTTTCTTATTTATTGTAAAGGTCAAAATCATTCATAGAGAACAATAGCCACTAATTACTAAGCAAAATAATTACATTACTTTCTATTAATATCCCTCATAATCTTTACAGAACTAACATATTTAAAAATAAATGTTTTACTTTTAATAATCACTGTTATCTTAAAAAAGGTCTTAAATGCCATAAATACATATGATCTATCCATCTATCTGTTTATCTATTTACTGATCTATCTATAATGCCATTGCATTTCTAGCTACTGATAGAAAGTATTAGCAAGTGAAATTTCTTTGGCTTCCAAACCATTTCCATGATCTAAATAAATCACACAGATGATGAAAGTATTTTTATCTGGTAAAATGTGTAACCACAAGTACTACTCTAAGTTCTCAGTGGGATTGAAATATTAAGTTGATAGAGAAATCTTGGCTCCTAGATGGGATTTGGAAAGGATATAATTAAGGAGTAGGAAAAACTTTGGTGTACTTTGTGATCAAGGTTTCTAGCTGAAGTTGGAAAGAAGTTTGAGAGTGTATCCTGGGCTCTTTCAGCATTCTGCTATTGGAATTATACTAAAGTTGAGAACATCAAACAAGTAGCTTTTAGCATATTAGCTAGTGATCTCAAATCATCTAACTCCTTGAAAAGACACATTAAAACCTGACTGTGTTGGCAAAATTTTCCTTGAGTTAAACAGGAACTATAATTTGGATGGTTGTGATTTAACTGAATTCCTGGGTTTTTATTGTACTTATAATTTTTGGTCATATTTACTTCTTTTAAAATAAATCCGATTGCAGAATTACATGAACGTGCTTACAGAAGTCCAATAGACTGTTTAAAATAAGATGGGGAAGAAGGTTCCAAATTCACTGAACTGCTGTTATGTGACCATTCAAATTGTCTTTCAATAGTGGCACACTGGGCAAACTATCATTCAGGCAGCCTTGTTTTCACCAGCTTCACAAAGTTGCAGCGGTAAATACATATCCTAATCATTAAATATCATGAAAGGATCATAACTGTGCTCAATCATCTGGAGGCATTAGAATATTTACTTGAATGGCTACTTGCCATGAAGTTAGTCAAGACTGAATGTGTTTTATTTGTTTACAGTATGAAAATATATTTTGTATTTATTGAAGAGCTTTGTAATTTTTCCATAGTGGGTAACAAAATGTCACTGAAAAGAGCCCTTTTATCCCTAGCTGCTTCACTCATCATCAGGGAAACACAAATCAAAACCACACTGAGATACCACCTCACACCATCAGAGTGGCTAAAATGAACAAATCAAGAGACTATAGATGCTGGTGAGGATGTGGAGAGATGGGCACCCTCCTACACTGTTGGTGGGAATGTAAACTGGTGCAGCCGCTCTGGAAAACAGTGTGGAGGTTCCTCAAAAAACTATCAGTAGAACTCCCCTATGTGACCCAGCAATAGCACTGCTAGGGATTTATTCAAGGGATACAGAAGTGCTGATGCATAGGGGCACATGTACCCCTATGTTCATTGCACCACCGTCAACCATAGCCAAATCATGGAAAGAGCCTAAATGTCCATCACCTGATGAATGAATCAAGAAGATGTGGTATGTATATATATACAATGGAGTATTGCATGGCAATGAAAAAGAATGAAATCTGGCCATTTGTAAAAAAGTGGATGGGTGTCATGCTAAGTGAAATAAATCAGGTGGAGAAGGACAGATACCATATGTTTGCAGTCATAGGTCTAAGAGGAGAGCAGGTGAAACCTAATGGAGGACCAGGGTGAGGGGAAAAGGGAAAGAGAGTTTGACAATAAACTATTTTAAAAAAATGTCACTGAAGTATTATACTAATTTATAAATCAAGTATGTAGATAAATTTGAGGGTTTTTTTCTTCTTTCTTTTTTATTTTTATTTATTTTTTTGCAGAGGAGGGGAATTTTTCTGTAGTGGATACTATTGAAAATTTTTAGATATGTTATTTAGAAAAAACAACTCAATGCTCCCATAAATACATTTCTAATGGACATAATAAAGTCTAGAATTGTCAAAAGCTGTTATTTATTCATTTTAGTGATTTTAAGTTTGTGTATCCTACATGCCAAATTGATAATAAATGATAATTATTAATAATAATAACTATATCTGTTAAACACATACTCTAAGCCAAGCACATACAATGCATTATCTCATAGACTCCTCTCATGGGATTAATCATATTATCCTATGCTATTATTGTTATCCTCCTTTTATTTATGCATTTAAATAATACTTATAGAGTTTCTTCTGTGTTCTAGTTAGAAAAGGAAATTGATGCTCACCAATTTTAACTAATTGCCCAGAAATTTCACAGATAGTGATAGTTGGAATGCAAAATAAAAGACTCTGATTTTATGGCCCATTGTTGTCATTATTAACATGATACAGAAATGGAATATATAATGACAAAATCTTAAAATGGAGAAATTAGAAAATCTAAGTTAAAAATAACTTTACATTTGGGGTGCCTGGGTGGCTCAGTTGGTTAAGTGTTTTCCTTTGGCTCAGGTCATGATCTTGAGGTTTGTGGGTTCGAGCCCTGTGTTGGGCTCTGTGCTAACAGCTCGGAGCCTGGAGCCTGCTTCAGATTCTGTGTCTCCTTCTCTGCTCCTATCCTGCTCATACTCTGTCTTTTTGTCTCTCAAAAATAAATAAACATTAAAAACTAAAAAAATAAAAATAATTTTATATTTTGTATGGTTGAGGCTATTTCTAGATTATGAAAATATCTAAACTAGAGAATTTTGAGTATGTGATTGTTTAATGCAGGTGAAATTTAAATATTGAGCATTGTAGAGAAAGCTTATCAATACATTTTTCAGATATTAGCTTTTATTAAAATTGTGCTTTGCCAAGCATTCTTAAATGATGAGATTAGATGAGAGTAAATCTAAAGATAATTTAACAGTTCCGTTTTATTTCACCTTTTGAATATCAGACCTAAAGACATTACAGCCTGGATGAGGTCAGAATATTATTTAATGAAAAAGCAAAGACTATAATCCTGTTTAATTCCATAATCCGTTGTTTTGTATAACAAACCAAAGTTAACATCCTACTTATGTTTTATACTTTAACATTATACATTTTTATGAGACAACTCCTCAAATAACTTGGCACTCTAAATTAATTATGTTTATATTCCATTGGAATCATTAGAAGTAGTTAGCTCATCAGAATCTGGTTTTTTTCCCCACTGTCTACTGTTTCTGTTTTCAATCCAGTATCTACCTGTTTCATACCGTCTATCCTTAGAGCAGCTTTTTGAACTCCAAATCCATTTGCAGGACATAACCTCAATGTGATACGGAGCTTGTGAGGTCTTATCTGTTATTATCCATCTTACTCTCCTTTGTGTCCCTAAATGTGCCCCTCAAACTTTGCCTCCCTACTTGGGCACACTCAAATCCTGCCTTATGCCCTCTGTGAGCCATTAAGAAAAGTGGCAATGACTGTTCTTTTCATCTGTCCTATGGCAACTAACAAAGCACCTTGCAAATACAAATAAATACATTTTATTAAACTTTATTTCAACTTAGAACCATTCTATATTAAGTACTGTTTGATATATTGTATATTACATATGTAATCATTTGAAGGGGATTGCATCTTGATTGATAATCTGAAAAAAACATTTTTAGAATTCTATGGAATTATTTTGCTTTATAACTTGGTGTCTTTCATCTTTAAAGATCTCATCTTTGTTTCAAATCTGTTTGAGGAATTTTTATAATGCTCTGAAGGCATAGAAATTATAAAATGATGTACTTGTTAAACATACAGCACTTTTTTGGGAATGAATGTTATTTTATCAAGTTATGAGAGAGAAGGATATAGGTTCTTGATTAAAATTCATTTAGTGTGTCATCTGAATGAATGTACTTAAAAGAAATCTTTGACATGTTGATCAGACTAAATTGATTTAATCTCAGCTGAAACTTAAGTTCAGTGTTAGTCATGGATAATTACTGTCAGAAAGGATATGTTCTAGCTAGTCATTTACATAATATGAGCTTTCTTTTGGATTGCATATGAATTAATTAAATTTCCTTTAATTGTAGCAACTACATGCAACATGCAGCTTCTAGCTAGTTCATTAACTTCTTGAAAATGGCCAATACCCTAATATAAATCTCTGAAGTAGAGTATAGGCTTTTAGAGGGTAAAAAAAAAAAAGGAGAGAGAATCTGGGAAAGCTATTCACTCGATATACCAGGAATGACTTCATTTTTAGCAGAGCATTCCTCCCTAAAGAGAAAACTACTGACTCAGTTAGCCAACTCATTTTGTGACTAAAATGTAAAGAAATCAGACTCTCTTAATAAGCATTAAACTCTTTCTTTGATAGAAAACATGAAATATTCTCTTGAAATAAATATCTTAAACAATTTGACAACAATAAAACTATTGAGAATTGGTAAGATCATAAGAACACAAAGAAAATATAAGGTATAAAATTATACAAATTACAAGTATGTGAGTCAGATTCCTGGCACTCACATTTTGGACTCTGTAAATATTAGATCAACAATTGGCATAAATACTGGCATAAGGATGAGGAAAAAAAGATTTTCCAAATTCAAATCAGTCATTACTGTACAGTTACAGTTGACATAATTTTGGACTTAAAAATGTATTACATTGAACATTAAAAAGCAATAATACAAACACAGAAAAATTTGCCCATCATTATATCCATCTAGCTAATCAATTATTTATTTTTCTTTATCTTTTTTAAGGTTTTTCTAAGTTTCTTAGCTTCTTCTTAGTTTCCAACTTAATGCTTTAGTTTCCTCTTACCTTATATATTTTTATTGATAGCATCTACTTCTCATATTTTCCATTTAAGAAAATTGCCTAATTGTTTACCTAGTCTTTCTCTCTGTGTTATTTTTTTAGATATAAAGTAGGATTTCAATAAAATAAAGACCCTAACTATGATCTCAGAAACAACAGTATCATCACATGGGAACTTAGACCACATAGGTGGATTGGAGGTAGAATTGATCTTTTAGCATCTCCTCTAGGCCATTTCAATGCATGCCAAACTTCAAAAACTACCACATTAAATGTACTTTATAAAATTTAATAAAATATTTCAGTGAGGTATTATATAAAATAACACTATATCAGGAAGGTTTGTTCAATAAATTACAGTATCGTTATTTCTTTTCCACATTTTTAACTAATTTTATAGACTGTTCTCTAAACAATTGGAGTGTGTTATCCAGGGTTTAAATATTTAAAAATTGTTTTCAAGAAAATTTGTTTCAATCTATACTGCTATCAAAAGGCATACCTTAAAAAGTACAGTTGATAGTATTCGTCTTTTTTGTTTGTAATATTAAATTTTCTATATTCAATTTGGAAATACAGGCATATATATTGAAATAAAAGTATGATATAGGTTTATTTCAAAGCGAATAAAATTGATTAATAAAACTTTTTCATTTGTAAATATCTGCCTTATGAAAATTAGTATCTAAAAATATAGTAATAATAATAACCAACAATTAAATTGATTTTTATACATGCCAAGCCCTTTAATTTTAATAAACATATGAGGATATGACATTATCCCTACTTTACAGATGAGGAAACTGACTTACAGTCCTAAGGTCTTGAAGCTTGTAGCTAGTGGGGTTATGGTTTAAGCTCTGTATCAGGGACCCCAGGGTGGCTCAGTCAGTTAAGCATCTGACTTCAGTTCAGGTCATGGTTTGTGGGTTCAAGCCCTGTGTCAGGCTCTGTGCTGACAGCTGGCTCAGAGACTGGAGCCTGCTTCATATTCTGTGTTTCCCCCTTGCTCTGACCCTTCCCTGCTCACACTGTGTCTTTCTCTTTCAAAAATAAATTAAGCATTAAAACAAACAAAAAAAAACCCTCCAGATCACAATCTATGTTCTTAACTGACTGAGCCATCCAGGTGCCCCCAGAATCTATATTCTTAATCATTATGACGTCATCATGTGGGGAAAAAGATGTATGTATGTATGTATTTATTTATTTATTTATTTATTTGAGAGAGAGAGAGAGAGAGTACATGTATGTGTATATCCAAGTGGGTAAATGGGGAAGGGGCAGAGAGAGGGAGATTCCTTAAAATTTATTTTTATTTATTTACTTTTTAAATGTTTATTTATTTTTGAGGAAGAGAGAGAGACAAAGTCTGAGCAGGCAAGGATCAGAGAGAGAGGGAGACAGAATCTCAGGCAGGCTCCAGGTTGTCAACACAGAGCCCTACTTAGGGCTCCAACTCACATATCCTGAGATCATGACCTGAAGTATTATGTTCAACTGACTGAACCACACAGATGCCCCTAAATTTTTTTAAATATTTATTTATTTTGAGAGAGAGATGGAGTACATGTGGGGAGGGGCGGAGAGAAATCTGAAACAAGCTCCAGGTCTGAGCTGTCAGCGTAGAGCCTCATAGGAGGCTCACAATCCATGAGATCACGACCAGAGCCCAACTTGGCCTCACTTACTGAGCCACCCAGGGCCCCAAGAGAGACAGAATCTTAAGCAGTCTCCGTGTTCAGGGTAGAGCCTGACATAGCACTCAATACCACCATACTGGGATATGACCTGAGCTGAGATCTAGAGCTGGACACTTAACTGACTGAGCCACCCAAGTGCCCTGGAGAGATGGTTTTAAATCAACAAGCTGAAAGTGTACGCCATATATCTAATAAAATTACTGTAATTTATTACTTCACAAATCTTTTCTTTCTTTTTTGCAATATATAGGTACCATTGATGTTATATATATATATATATGTGTGTGTGTGTGTATATATATATATGTGTGTGTGTGTGTGTGTATTTGTGCACACACATATATGCATACATACACACATGTATTTCTGTGTGTATCTTTCTCTGAATACATACATATGTACATATGTATTCATTTATTATATTCATGCACACACACATATATATATTCTTATTAAGTTTACTGACAATTTTTACTTTCCAGTCAGATAAAGTCCAGTCACATAAAAAAGAAAAGCCAGATCTGCCTATGAAGGTGTAGGGATTCTAGGTGATTAGTTTGGTTTTAGTACAAGTCTGCTGGATTCACCTATTCTTTTCTGATGCCAGTGGAGACTGTTAAACTGAGTAAGTAACAAGAAAATTGAGTTCTTCATGATTTATTTATTTAGTCAAAAAATGTATTAGTGATTGTCTAGTGGCAAAGGTCAAAACAAGAAAGGAGTAGCTATCAGAACCCATAAAGAAGTTTCCAAGGCAAAATTATTCTCCATTCCCACTTCCTGCTTTTTATACATACATGTCATCGCTCATATCCAGGATTCTATTAATGTAAAAATTGACATTTATTAAACATTTGCTCTGTGTCAGGAAAGTCATTCCTGTGGGTCATTTACATGTAGTATGCTGTACGACTTTAGGTCGTCTATACTATTACACTCATATGACAGATGGGCAACTTGGCACAGAGAGATTTTACCCAAAGACATACAGCTAGTAAACCGTAGACTTAGAATTTGAACTCAGGCAATTCAATTTGGGGACCATGTTTTTAAGGACCACACTACTCGTTGGAGAGAGAGAAGAGAGCTACAGCACATGGGGAAGAAGGGGAAACGCTGAGAGTGTTTTCAAAAGTTACTACCTAATACAGGTCTCTTTTCCACTGAGAACAACTGAACCGAACCCTGATTATACTGTATTTCTCTTAGGAATTTATTTCCTACTTGGACATGCACATATTTAGACAAATTAATACAAATGACTTTTCTTTTCTTTATCTTCAGGATTCCTGACTCAGGATGTCCCTTGGGGGTCTTGTGAGAATAAATACTGTGGTTTGGGAAGGCATTGTGTCATCAGCAGAGAGACAGGCCAAGCAGAATGTGCCTGCATGGACCTGTGCAAACGGCACTACAAACCTGTGTGTGGATCTGATGGGGAATTTTATGAAAACCACTGCGAAGTGCATAGAGCTGCTTGCCTGAAAAAGCGAAAGATTACCATTGTTCACAATGAAGACTGCTTCCTTAAAGGTAAATACAGGGTAGACCTAAAGTGTCACCTTTTATTTCTTTCCTCTTCTCAACTATTGCCTTCAAACTTCAAGTTTAAACTCTAGCCTGGTTTTATATCATCAATATTTAGAAATGGAAGGGGAAAATGTGAGTTTAATCACGCCAATAAGCAGTAAGTACATAGACATTTACATAGATACAATTCTGAATCTCAATTATGAGTACAAAGTTGGCCAAAACCTGACTCAAATTTAATATAGCTGACAGCATTGCACCATATGGCTTCCCAATCATGGCAGTTCTCTTAGGACATGGGGAGGCCAATTCAGTCAACAGGCCAAATCCACCCAGTGAAAAGCACCTGGAGAGGAATCGCGTGAACACAGAATGCCAAGCCCTGCTGTGATAACATCTCATTTCTTCCTGATTAAAAACGATGGGTTCAGTGTGCACCACATAATTCAGGTTCTATGTCCAATGAAATAACTCTGAAAAACTCATGCAAAATTTAAATAATAAATTTGGGATGACAATAATTTAAAATCGGAAAGTATTGGTGTTTACCTTCATGGTACCCAAAGTCCTTGGTTATTGCCTATGAAATAGTACTGCTGATTTAGTGAACTGAAAAATTATTTTAACATGCTGTATAAACAAATCACTGGGTACTTTTAATTTCATCTATTTATTCATAAATTTATTTTGTCTTTGCTTCTACTGGAGAGAATATTTGCTAATTAATAGTCATAACCCACACTAAAATTCTGAAGTCTTGAATATATGAAACATCCATCATTCGAATAGGTCACTGTCAGCTTGATTTCTAATCTTTGATTGGTTCCCCATCTCTCTTTTCTTTTTTTTTTATAAATTTCCTAATGTTTAGTTACACTTAAATCTTGTCTGATATTTTAATTCTTAGCTTACATGTATGGCTGAAATATAATGTATTTCATCAGTGCACCAATTAAGGTATAATGTCTAAAAACTTTTCTTTTTTCAAACTTGGTACACTATATAAATATTATTTCCAAGATAATAATAAAATAATGCACAGAAGTTTTCAAATGATATAAGGAGCAGTACTCTAGTCAGTGTGGCCACTAGAAGCCTATTAATATAATTGAAGTAAAATTAAAAGAATAGTTTTCCTTACAACAATAAACTATGTCCAACTTGAATACGTGCACAGAAAATGTGATGGTATACCATTATCTTCTTTTACAGAAAGAATAGCAGTCAGTGTGGTTTCAAGTTTATTTATTCCCCTCTTCTATCAAGTCTATTTTAAAAATGACTATTATTAATTATACTAGCATTGCGCTTTAAAACTCATGAAAGAGTACTGTGTGTGTGTGTGTGTGAGAGAGAGAGAGAGAGAGAGAGAGAATTGATTCTGTCATTTTTTAAAGTTTATTTATTTATTTTGTGTTTATGAGAGAGAGAGAGAGAGAGAGGCATAGAGAGAGGGAGAAAGAGAATTCCAGGCAGGCTCCATGTTGTCAGCATGGAGACTGATGCACAGGACTCAGTCTCACAAACTGTAAGATCAAGACCTGAGCTGAAATCAAGAGTTGGATGCCTAATCAACTGAGCCAGCCAGCTGCCCTAGTTCTGTCATTTTGACTTGTGATGGCACTCTAGAAATATTACTATGCCACTGATGCGTGACATCCTAAAACCATGTAATTAATATTCTATTAAGGTCATTTAGAATTATATTCCCAAAATGAAGTTTAGTCCAATTGACACACAGTAATCAATTATATGGAAACATATGATATTAAATATCATGTGAGAGAAAACAGTTGGTATATCTAATGTTCTACTTTATTGCTGGATGTTATATATATATGTATATGTATATGTATACATATGTATATATATATGTATACATATATATATGTATATGGCACCATAAGAATATGAGATTCACTGACAGGAGAATTAAGGTTTATATGCAGTCCTGGGGGGCTTGCAGTCGGATGAGCATCCAACTTTGGCTCAGGTCATGATCTCACGGTTCTTGGGTTTGAGTCTTGGGTTGGTCTCTGTGCTGACAGCTCAGAGCATGGAGCCTGCTTTGGATTCTGTGTCTCCTTCTCTCTGTACCCCTTCCCCATTCATGCTCTGTTTCTCTCTGTCTCAATAATAAATAAACATCAAAATTAAAAGAAAAAAAGATTTATAGCAGTCCTGAAGTAAGAAGAGGGTAAGGGATAGGACTTCAACTGGAGAAAATGATTCATAAGAAGATGGAAGAGCAAATGTTTGGTTAAAAAAAATGTTTGTCATGTCATGCTGAGACGTTTTTCTTATACTAAAAAAATGTCATCTTTAGTAAGAGCTCCAGGCCCTCTATCTAAATACTTTTAGGAAGTGAAGGGGGCACAGGGAGGCAAAAAGCCCTTTCTGCATCTGTAAGGTCTTTCTTTATTGTCTTTAGCTGAAAATAATCCTCATGCCAGAGCAGCACATCTGAGATGAATTGTACTGAATCCCATTGCATAGCATAAACTTTTATATTTTTATGTAATGCCTAGCTGTTTGTTATGATGGTAGTTTGGGTTTAAAGTCATTTCCCATCCCCACATCATCCCCCAAAAAGCTTCTAACTTCTACAGTCAACATCACTTATAACAAGTAAAATTTCCTCTCACCCTAACTCCAGGTCACTCTGTCTCACACAGCAGAATTTACTTACTCAGAGAATAGACATAAGGTAGAGTAAGAAACCCAAGATAACCTATGCCAAAATGAATAAGGAATTAAACCTTTTATGAGAAAGTCAATTGAACAGAAACTCTTTTGCCATTTACTGTGCTAAGAATAAAACTGCCATAAAAGCAAATGTTCTGTGCATTTAAATGTGCATCACAAACAATAACAACTTGGGAAATATGGTTTTTATGGCTATGTGTGCACTATTTGAATGAGATCTGACATTGTGTTTTTTTCTTTGGTATAATCTGGAGAGCCATTCATATTCCATTTTTAATTGGTTCTTTTACCTGAATGTTTTTTAAAGATAAGACTCATAGATTGGGCTAGAGAACTAGGCCACCAAGGATACAATAATATTTTAAAATATAACAGTAGTTGCTGTGTGTTAACATGCATGAGCCTTTAGATTACATTTTTTTGAAGGGCAGCTTTGTAAAGTTTCTATTTTCTGTCTTGTATTTTACACCATTTCATGAAAAATAGTAATCTTGATAAATATTTAAACTTTGGAAGGCAATGTCCAGATACTTGTTTGTTGGTTTAGTTTCATTTTTGGTCAGCGTTGGCCAACTGGAACTGCCAGAGTGGTAGTAAAATTGATAAACTGTATGACTATCAAAGTACATTAACTCTTAAAGGCCATAATACAGACACAGAAGCTCTAGTTCTTTTGAATGCCTTCAGTACACACAACATCACAACTAGTTTGATTAATCTCCCATATTTGGGTATACTTATGATAAAATTTTCTGAATTTGATGATATGAAATTGGTTGAGTTGTGTTTCACTTTAAAAATTTACCTTGCATTTATCATTTAATCAAAGTTAACAATATATTTTTTTGGCCACTCTCATTAATCCAAATATGAAATACAGAGGTCTATGTATTCTCATTACATAACATTACATAATATGCTTTAGAAATCATTGTAATGTGTACACTCATAATTTTACCATTTTTTATTAAAATGATACCAAATATTTGTTTCTCCTCTGATTTTTAAAAACTCTATGAAGGGTTCTGTAAACATTACATTTTATATGGGTTTATCTTTCATTTATAGAAAAGCAGTAGATAAATGATAGATAGATTTTACACAGAATATGGAAAATGATCCCAAAGAGATTTGGATATTGGCTACATCACAGATGTATTAAAAAAACTATTACCAGAAAGTAAGAGACAGAGAATACCAGTACTAACAGTAATACTTATTATTTTATTTAGTATTTATTTCAAAACACTTTCACAAGCATTATACTACCATTTCATTATGATAGGCCAATACACTATTGAGAAGGCAATAAGGCGAAAGTTTTACAAATGGCCGCCAATGTGTGCATAGCAAGATAATGCTGCCAGGACAAGATCCAAGGGATTCTGTCTTCTCTATTAGTAGAAGTATGCTCCAAATATTCTGCTTAAATATATAATACCATGACATCTTACTTGCCAATGTCTTCTAAAATTTTAGTTTTAGTAGTGATTTCCATGACTGTGCAACACTATTTGGAAACACGCTTGCTCACTGTGGTATTTTTAAAGGTTAAATAATTCATTTCATCAGTTCTTAGCCAACTGAGCAACATAATAGCAGATAATAGTTACTTAACTCTGTAACTTTTATACAATCATTTGATTGCAATGAATTTTCAAATTTGAGTCTGTGAAGCCACACATATTTTTTTAAGTTAACATTAGATTATAATCTTGCATCAAAAGAGTCTGGTTAAATTATTATATAACTGACTGAATTTGCCAGATTGTAATAGGCTGATATATGGTAGTAAATTTTCTGATTGTAGATAAGACTATTTAAAGAACAAATAACTAGGGAACCTGGGAGGCTAGGTCAGTTAAGCGTCTGACTTTGACTCAGGTCATGATCTCATGGTTTGTGAGTTTGAGCCCTGCATCAGGCTCTGTGCCGACAGCTCAGAGCCTGGAGCCTGCTCTGAATTCTGTGTCTCCCTCTCTCTCTCTGCCCCTCGCCTACTCATGCTCTGTTTCTCTCTGTCTCAAAAATAAAGAAACATAAAATTTTAAAAAAAGAAAAAATAACTAGCTCATTTTTAGAAATGTATTTATTATTTTAAAAAATAAATTTATTCTTAATTTCTTGGTTGGCATTTGAGATGCTATCTTACAGTCACCTTTTGCACAGATTTATTTTAGGCTGATATTGCTGATCATATGCCATAAATAGAATATCTATTAGATATGTGACATTGTTATGTTAATCTCCTACTCATCCCTTCCCCCCCAAAAAAGACTAAAAGCATTTCTTCATGCATTTAATTTTGGCCAAATTTTCTCATTTGTTTCCCCTGTTATAATAACTAAATTTAGCATCAAATACATAGATAGTCTTATCCTGATTTTGTATATTTTCATGCTAAATCATTTTCTTCAGTTTTAAGTTATAGAATAAATATTTAGTTTACTATTTTATTTCATGCTTTCTATGGATATATGACTATCCCATGAATAGTTATAAACAGAATATTCAATAGTGAGAGAAAAATGAGAACATTTTATCAGTTCAAGTAACTTGTCCTTGTCTTCTATCTTGCGGCTCTTTAAACATTGTATCAGTCATTGTCTCTCTCTGGCACTTCACTTACTATGTTTATTTTCTCAGTATCTTATTTTCAAATGCTGAATGTGATATTTCTGTAACTTACAAAGTGAAGAACTTTTTTACAACCATTATCTTTTCTTATATAGTTTTTTGTCATGTTGGTTTCCATATAACACCCAGTGCTCATCCCCACAAGTGCCCTCCTCCATCAGCCCTCAGTTTGTTCTCAGTATTCAAGAGTCTCTCCCTCCCTCCCTCTCCCCAACTATTTTTCACCTTCCCCTCCCCCATGGCCCTCTGTTAAATTTCTGCTATTCCACTTATGAGTGAAAACACACGTATCTGTCCTTCTCTGTCTGACTTATTTCGCTTAGCTCATGTTGCTATGAATGGCCAGATTTCATTCTTTCTATTCCCATGTAGTATTCCATTGTATAGATAAACTGCATCTTCTTGATCCATTCATCAGTTGATGGACATTAAGGCTCTTTCAATGATTTGACTATTGTTGAAAGTGCAGTTATGAACATCGGAGTACGTGTGCCTCTATGCATCAGCACTTCTGTATCCCTTGGGTAAATCCCAAGCAGTGCTATTGCTGGGTCTTAAGTTTATGAGGAACCTCCACACTGTTTACCAGAGCAGCTGCACCAGTTTACATTCCCACAAACAATGTAGGAGGGTGCCCATTTCTCCACATCCTCACCAGCATCTATAGTCTCCTGATTTGTTTATTTTAGCCATTCTGACTGGCGTGAGTTAATATCTCAGTGTGATTTTGATTTTTGCTCTTGATGAGACATTGAGCATCATTTCATGTCTGTTGGCCATCTGGATATCCTCTTTGGAGAAGTGTCTGTTCACGTCTTCTGTCCATTTCCTCACTGGATTATTTGTTTTTCGAGTGTGGAGTTTGATGCATTCCTTATAGATTTTGGATACTAACCCTTTATCCTATATGTCATTTGCAACTCTTTTCCCAGTCCATCAGTTGCCTATTAATTTTATTGATTGTTTCCTTTGCCGTGAAGAAGCTTTTTATCTTGATGAGGTCTCAATAGTTCATTTTTGCTCTTGATTCCCTTGCTTTTGGGGATTTGTCAAGTAGGAAATTGCTGCAATTAAGGTCAAGGAGATTGTTTCCTTCTTTCTCCTCTAGGGTTTTGGTGGTTTCCTGTCTCACATTCAGGTCCTTCATCCATTTTGAGTTTATTTTTGTGTATGCTATAAGAAAGTAGTCTAGTGCCGGAGTCCTGCTCCATCAGGTCCAGGGTTCCCTGAAGGATGGATGGTGTCGGCATGAGAGATTCTCAAGTTTCTTTCTGATCACCAGGCAGGCATCTCTGCTCTGTCTCATTCTCTAGTTTTATTTATGGTGAAAGGTACAAGGAGCAGAAAGAGCAGTAAATGATTTCTCATAGATAATTCTTACAACTTTCTAGGACATGGATTCTGCAGAAGTTGCAATTCTAGTAGTAATTATTGTCACAAAAAACTTCGCTGCAGGCACTGATGCTATTATATGGGAAGGGCAGGTATTTTTTAAAACCAAGATATACAAAACCCCAGGTATAGCTAAAGGTCACTAAGGAAGTGACCTTTAACCAAGAGGTAAACAACAGTATTGTTTAGCAAAGGTCAGCTTTTTATGAGTAAGGGTCATTAGGTTGTTTATAACTCTAAGAGAAAGTTCCCAGAAAAAACAGGATCCCCAAAAGACATAACGCCTTCTCCCACAGTCCCAAAGACAATTGATACATTTTATTGCAGTAGTGACTTTTGCAATGACGTCCAGGCCAAGAAAGTAGTAAGTTATCAGTAAATTGCTCAGCCAGGAGGAAAATTATATGTTGCTTGCCTTAGTCGCATGAAGGTATATCTAGTTTACTCATCTTTTCCCTAACCAGGTGCAATCATGCCTCAGGGACAGGGCAGGGGGACAGGCTACTCCTGACATTAATCAGCAAAGCACTTCAAGGTTTGGTGCCTAAGCAGAAATGAAAGTTACAAGAAGGTAGATTTTGGTCACTGTTTGGGGGCAAAATACTATGCAAACTTGCTGTACCCTCACCAGGAATTTTCACTCAACTGGTGAGTTCAGAGAGCTCTCTACAGTCTAGTTTCATTTTTCTGCATGTTGCTGACCAGTTCTGCCAGCACCATCTGTTAAAGAAGCCAACTTTTTTTTTCATTGGATACTCTTTCCTGCTTTGCCAAAGATTAATTGGCCATACATTTGTGGGTCCAGTTTAGGGTTCTCTACCCTACTCCATTGGTCTGTGGGTCTGTTTTTGTGCCCATACCATACTGTCATGATGATTACAGCTTTGCAGTAGAGGCTAAAGTCTGAGATTGTGATGCCTCCCATTTCGATTTTCTTCAATACTACTTTGGCTATTTGGGGTCTTTTGTGGTTCCATACAAATTTTAAGATAATTTGTTCTAGTTTTGAGAAGAATGCTGATGTAATTTTTATTGGAATTGAATTCAGTGTGTAGATTGCTTTGGGTAGTAATGACATTTTAACAATTATTCTTCTGATCCAAGAGCATGTAATGTTTTTGTATTTATTTGTTTCTTCTTCAATTTCCTTCAGAAGTTTTCTATAGTTTTCATATACAGATCTTTTACATCTTTGATTAGATTTATTCATAGGTATTTTATGATTTTTTTTGTGCAATTGTGAATGGGATCAGTTTCTTAATTTCTTTTTCTGTTGCTTCATTTTGGTGTATAAAGATGCAACTGACTTCTGTACATTGATTTTGTACCCTGTGACTTTGCTGAATTCACAGCCATTATTTTTTAATGTGATTAATTTCTCCTCTGATATTTCTTTGCAAAAACAGGATAATGAAAAGCTTCCCATTGATTACACTATGCATATATATTTGGGGATATAATGTTCTAGAAAATGCAATTGAAAATTGTTCTCTATTAGTCTGATTTATATTTTACTTTTGAAATTCTTTCTCAAAGGTACATAAATACTTTAGAGGACATTTGAAAACCTATTAATGCTAAAAATTTTAAACCAAATAGAAAAAATGAGAAACTTTGCCTATTATCACCCAGATAATTACATGGGAAGAGAAAAAAGTTTGGAGAGAATCACACTGAAGAAAGAGATTTGGCACTTTCTAGCACAATGTAAAACATAGGCAATTAGCAATGCTGCTGCTTTGAAAACTGGTTAAGCAGAGTATAAGGAACTTCAATTCATTTAATATGAAATCAATTTAATTTAATACAGTAATATGCAATCAGTTTGTTTTTAGTTCAAGATACCACATCATCTAGCTATAAATTATATATCAATCTCATGGTTACAATAGAGGATAGTGTGTACTCAGAAAGGTGTGAAGCATTTCATGTGTTCCCTTATGTAATAATCACCTTACAGACTTGTTTTTATATGTTTCTCTAATAAGTATGGATTTCCAGTGACTGGTGTAATGTCTTTCTGAAAGTCTTCCCTCAAAATCTAGTAATAGGTTCTGATTACATTTTGTTAGTAATTTTTCCTATTGATGACATCTAAAGATATCACACATAACCATCTAAGTTCTTGAACGGATTTGTATATGAAACCAGGTTGAACTATAATTCACAATATGTGGAAACAATATTGAACCAAAATTTGACATTGACTTTTCTATATATCCTGAATAATGCATTTATCTTCACATTTCCTAAGAATTATAAATACAAAATAATTTATAAAAAAGACAGTTACAAATTGGTCTAACATAAAATTTTGTAGTATTAGTAATAGTGGAGATTTCTAAATTAAATTTTCACTTTTTTGTCATAAATCAATAACAACTTTCAAAAATCTTAATAATTTAACACAGACATGTAATTTAAAAGGTGGTAGCATAGTAAATTCAACAATGGATACTATTTCCAAAGGTTTCTTCCCAATTATTCCAAATCATTTAAGTGCCAGATAGACTTTCCTTGATGATTTTCATTCATTTTAATTATAATACAGTGGCTAAAAATTTTGTAGGTTAAGTGTGGAAACATGTCTGTGAGTAAGCTTTAAAGGATGGGGATGGGGTGCCTGGGTGGCTCAGTTGGTTGGGTGGCCAACTTCTGCTCATAGTTGGCGGATTTAAGCCCTGCGTCGAGCTTTGTGCTGACAGTTCAGAGCCTGGAGCCTGCTTCAGGTTCTGTGTCTCCCTCTTTCCCTAACCCTTCCCCGCTCACACTCTGTGTGTCTCTCAAAAATAAATAACCATTAAAAATTAATAAAGGATGGGGATAACAAGTATGTTACTATTAGGTGACAACCAGGAGGAAGATCAAAATGTAGGAGGCAAATCAAAAGTTACAATTAAGGCCAGAGTAATCAACGAAGAGTGTTGGTGGATTAAGTAGAAAGATTTGCCAAGACTAAAACATAAAATGTTTCTGGGGTGCCTGGGTGACTTGTTCAGTTAAGTGTCCAACTCTTGGTTTTTGGCTCAGATCATGATCTCAAGGTTCCTAAGTTTGATCCCCTCATCGGGCTCTATGCTGATAATGATTCTCTCTCTTCCCCTCCCTCCTTGCCTCTCCTACACTTGTGCTCTCTCTCTCAAAATAAATAAGCTTAAAAAACAAAGACATAAAATGTTTCCTTGTTTTAGTTGGATAAGAATTCTATGGCACAGAAAAGTGATATGTCAGCTGGGAGGTCACTTAGTATCTAATTGTAGTCACCCAAAAAAGAGTAGAGATGATGCTGGTTTGATCAAGATGACAGAAGTGTCAGTGATGGTACAAATTTGCCTGTCTACTTGATACAATTTTTCTGGGGACTGGACATGGAATTTATGGGAACAAGATAAATGAGCCATGCAAAAATTAAATAAATAAATAAATAAATAAGTCATTAAGCAAAATATGAAACACTGGGGGGGCTCACACATTTGAAAGTGGATATGAGGAGAAATATATACCAATGCATTTAAGATCAGTTCAATTTAAAGCCCTTTTAGACAAGCAATGGTAAATGCCATTTATGCAGTTGGCTCTGAGTCAGAAAATCAAAGGAGAATTTGGAGGAGGATACATACATATAAGATTTATAAGTATATTAATAAAGAGACAAGGCAAGGGACTTTCTCCTTAGATATACAAGAGAATGAGTGCATATTGAGAAGCAAAGAATGCTGGAGATAGAACTCTATTGTACTTCAACCTCAGAGGTCAGGATATGGAGGAAAAACAAGTAAAGGAGACAAATACATAGTCTGCAATGATAAGGGACGAAAACCAAGAGAGTGTGGATACACAGAAGCTTTAAAATTTTTCACAAAGGATAAAATGATGAACTGGATTAAATGTTGCTGAAATTGTGTATGACGGGGCTAGAAAATGACCATGATTTGGAAAGATTAAGGCCATGGTTAACTTGGTAAGAGTTTGTAAGAGAAAATAGGAAGTGAGGAAGTGAGATAGTAAGCACATTCCAGAAAGCTCATTGGAAGAGTCTTTCTCTAAAGAGGAGCAGATACACGTGCAGATATACAGTGCAGAATATATGGTGTTCAGGAGACACAGACATGTGGATGGAAATAAGAAAAATGCAGACGTTTTCCCTCTTATGAGGCAAGAGAAAGAGGAAGTAGATGTCAGAGCAGAACCATTGGACAGACTGGAGAGAGCTGGATCCAACAGACAAGGGGTAGATTTGACCTTAGATGAGCACATGGATCCTTCAGCCATTAAATAGGAAATGAAAAATAAGCACTTTCAGGTGCAGGTAGATGAACTTACTTTATGATATAAAAGTGTGTGGTGCTTATCTGTTCTTTTCTGTTAATATATTTACATCTGTCTATCTATCTATATGAAATAAGAAATAAAGCATTCATTTATTTTATATGCTTTAATCAATCTGCTTGCCAATAATTTGGATTTCGATTGATTTAATGTGGATATTTCTGGGGTTGTTAGCATCTAATTCATTTTTGAAAGCATTTTCTTCCTAAAAAAAGAAGAAAGGGCTATTAAAAACTCAGAAAGGTGCATGAGCATATGATGAATTTAATTGATCAGTAGTGTAATTAATTGAAAGAAACAATATTAGATATACTTGATTAATTTTATAAATGCTCAAAATGTTGCATGCTTGTCAAAATACATCAGGCAATAATTAATATAAAATATCTATAGAAATAAAACATATGCATATGTACACATGGATAGGTATCATGAGCAAATACAATGTTTTTATCATTAACCAGTGATTATTTATTGACACATGTCCCTGTGGTAGACCCACTCTTAATGGGTTTCTATCCAAAAATGGAGATGACACTGTTCTTACTTCTGCTACTGGGTGGAGATGAGTGGCTAGACCCATCTGTTAATGACCAATGAGGTTTTCCACCGTATCTGGGAAATCTCATGATATGCCATTAAACTAGCATCTGTACTTGATATTCAGGTACATGAAATTATTCTGTGTCAAAACAAACCCTTTTGTGTAAACCTTTCATTTAAGTGAAACATTTTTTTTCTCATAAAGTATATGTACCACATTCCATTCCATTATTATCAATGGACATTTAGATTTTCTTTTGGCACCTTATGGAGTATAAGGTCTAAATTAAAAGAGAGCAGGGATCCCTGAGAAACATATTTGGCAAGAAATGAGAATCATATTTAGGAAACAAGAACGTGGAAGTTAGAACTCCAAAGGAATGTGGAGAAATAATGTTATCTTCTAGTCACTTATGTTAGGTCCTGTTGCTTTGGAAGGCACTGCATATTGTTTTAATCACCAGACAATGTAAATTTATAAGAATTTACATCCTCAACCTAAGGTTACTCTAATAACCTAGGAGATAATGGTCATTCACTCTACTTTCAGCTAAGTGATAATATCAGGTAAGGTGTAGTGATATAGTGTATCCTGAAACTAATGCATACCTATAAATATTCAGAGAATCTAATGCCACATATGTAGTACATGGTGTATCTTAACTAAGTAAATATTTCAAGGAGGAGAAAAATATTTGGAACCACTTATCCACATTGTATCTATCTGATCATTAGACTTTTATCTACTCCCAAACAAGCACAGAATATTAACATTAGAACACTAGCCTCAAGATAGTGTCATGCCTTATCAAAACTCACAATTTCTTTTGTGTATCCCCACACTTACTTATTTTCAAAACACACATGTGTGTAAATTAATCATAAAAGACAAAGTGATTATTGTTTAAATTTCCCTTGAAAAATGCTAATAGGGTAATATCACCTGCACTTTTAGTGAAATATAAAAGAACATGTAAGCTGGTACGGGATGTGTTTCCCAGTATTCAGAATAATAACTATGGCATTTAGATGTGATGACAGTCTACAAAACATAAGAGTAGGATTTGGGCGTTTAATTAAATTTATGTCAAAATTACTTTCAAATCCTGGGGGAAATATGCTTGAATAATACAGCACATGTTTTGGCCTTTAAAAATTTTAACAAGTGGAAACATTTACATGACACTTTGGCACAATCTCTATAGCTCAGACATAGCTAGTATACAACATAGCAACAGCTTTGTTCATAAATTCCATAGTAAACACGCACACCAATACCCGCATAAATTTGTCAGCGCTATGTCTACATCTACACGAAACAGCTGGCATGGAAGTGAGTTTCACTTCAACATATCAATAAGTATATGGAAAAAATATCATGCCATGCCGTTTCTATGTAACTTCAATTATTTCAACATCAGACTAACACAGTAAATAAGTAAATAAATAAATATCTTGTTTTGACATCCAGACATTATACTGCAAGCAATAGGGAGCAGAAGGTTACTATATTTGATTCTAGGTAATTCCAAATATTTAGAAAATATATGCAGCTACAGGAAATGGTTTGTTACTCAAGGTAAAGGCTCCTGTCTCCCTCCCACATCCCCAGACTTCTTTCTCCCCCTCCTTAAAAGGACTCCACTGTTCTCTGAGACTTGGTTCTGTGTAGAAGAAATAAAAAGTTATAATACAGTGCATTTTGGCAGAGGCAAAACATGAACCCCGTTTATAACCCAGTCTCCTGACTCTGTTTCTTAAGAAAAGCTCCGAAGGATGCAACTGTTAAATGCATAAAAAGCAGCCTCTATTCCAACGTCATTTCCAATCAAATTGAAAGTGAATGGATCAGTTTGAGCTAGAGCCTTTAGATGTTTCAAACATTTATCTTCTTTTCCCAAAGTGCTTAACCTGAATCCCTTTGTTTTTGTCATTCTACTTCCGTCGTGTTTCCTACTCCTGGATAATGGCATCTTACCACTGCTAAGGAGGACTGAGGAAGGAAAAGATACTTACTTGTAATGGTACCAGTGAGCATTCACAGGATTTGAATTGGCTGGCTTCTTGTCATTTTCTTGGGGCACTTACGTCTTTTCTTCAGGACACTGAAGTTTTTTATTCCCCATTTTCTATCAAAAAATCTATATTGTTTATACTGACTCAAGAGTTTGGAACTTTTGATTTTTTGAACCTATCACAGGTTGGCACATGTTAGGCTCTAATTTCAGCATTCAAGATGCCAATATCACAGGTTAAAACACTGTTCAAAAGCTCAACCACATTCTGGCCAAAAAAGAAAACCTCTCTCACAAACTGGTCCATTCTCCTCTCCTGTGTTTGGTTGTGCTTTGAACGTTCAGTGTCCTCTAAGGTCCAAAGGTATCAACCGCGACTCTACCTGTCTACTACGTCACTCTTCCTGTGTTCTGGGTGTCAGTGGCTAAGCTTACTGTCTTCAGACTTAACAACTGTGCATCCCCAGAGTCTTCACATAAACAGAGAAAACATGTTTTGTTGGTGGTGGTGGTGGTGCTGTAATATATTCACAAATTTTTATAATAATCTCCTTTCAAAATAAATGTGGTTTGTTTGCTTTATACCCATATTTTAAAAAAGACCATTCAAGGGTCTCTTTCCTGATCACAACATTTAGTTATTTCTGACCAAGTATCTATTACATATGAAGTTTCATTGCAGATATATCTTACAGTCCATCAAAATTGTCTATGATAATTATATATAAATTAAACAATTTTTTAAAAAATTTAAAGCAGCTATATTATAAAAGAACATCTACTATAAAGTGAAAATTACTTCTCAAAATGATTTTTCCTGGTTTACTTTATTATAAAGTGAATTTTATATATTAGGTTAAAGTACAATATCATCCAATTGCCTATTATTATGGTAGAGATATCATAAATTCATATTAGTAGACAAGAATGAACTAATTCATGTATAAATTTAAAAATAAAATATAGGGGGACACCTGGCTGGTTCAGCCAGTTAAGCATCTGACTCTTGATTTCAGCTCAAGCAATCTTACAGTTCATGAGATTACATATCAGGCTCTGTGTGAGCATGGAGCCTGATGGAGATTCACTCTCTCCATCTCTCCGCCGCTCCTTTGCTTGTGCTCTCTCTCTCAATAAACAAATTTAATTAATTAATTAATACACATTAAAATATAGACATGTACACATATACACACTTATTGAAACTATAAAATTTACATTAAATTTAATCTTTATTTTTACACATATTGTAATGACAGAACAATGACTTTTTAAAGAGAGGTATTTGTGTATACTGATATGCCTCCATTCTAACTTGACTGGCTAAGGATACAGTGATTTTCAATAAAATATCAAATTAAATTGGAAGGTGTATTCATATTAATACTCAAGCCATCATTACTTCATTTTTTATGGACTGAAACAATGTGTGTATTTTGTGAGGGTTTTTTTGTGGGTTTCGGTTTTCTGAGAATAACACATAGTCATCCTTTATTGGTCTGAGTTTCTGCTGAATACAAAATGTGCCCTTACCCCTTAAAAAAGTTATTTTATATAAATTCAACTCTATCATTACTGCTTTGCAAAATTATTTAAAATAATTTAAAGTTTCAACAATAAATTGTGTTATTCTCGAATAGAAAAATGTCTTAAGTAATTAGCACTGGTCAATAATGGTTTGAATTTTGAGAAAATAAACTTCCTATTTCTAATTGTCAAATCCTAAAGTACTTGAATAAATTAAATTATGAGCCATTTTAGGAATGACCCCTTTTGACTACTTAACTGTGTTAAGGAAAAATCATCACATTCATGTTGTGTCATTTCACGCTAAGATTGACACTTAACTGCCAAGGCCTATGACTTTAAAAGTGAAAGAATTCATCAGAATTTAGTCTGCTTGTGAATATAAGTTAACAGGTCAGGAAATCATAATGAAAGTTGAGAAAATGTATTCCATAAAGTTTTGGAATTTGAGACAATAAAAAAAATGAGCATTCGTTTTTCCTATAGAACTTTCCTAATGCATGTTAGGATATTCAAGGAAAATTTTCTTTTTCTTGACTTTTTTTTCTCTAAAACTTTGGCTCTTGAGTTTATCTAGTAATACTGTTTCTATCACTGTGATAAAATTGTCTTTCACCTTCTACTGTCTTTGCTTGATTGACGCAAGGTCTGAAGAGTTGGAAGATAAATGAAGGTCCCAGACTAACACTGTAAGGGTTCGGGTGGCCAAGAACATGCAATTTTGTGTCTGAATTTTAGTTAATTTGTGAGAGATCTATGCACCTATGCTTTTGGAGAAAAAAAAGACTAAATATACTCTGAGTAAATCTAAACACTATTTCCCAAGGGAGAATTATTGCCTATTGCTATAATCACACATAAACACACACACACATACAAACACAGTGTCCCATGGATGTCTAATTTTAGGGGGAAATCCAATATGATTTCAAAAATTGAGCTATTTAGGGGGGGGCCTGGGTGACTCAGTTGGTTAAGTGTCTGACTTCAGCTCAGGTCATGATCTTGCAGTTTGTTGGTTCGAGCCCCACATCGGCTCTGTGCTGATAACTCAGAGTCTAGAGCCTGCTTCAAATCCTGTGTCTCCCTCTCTTTATGCCCTTCCCCTCATCTCAAAAATAAATAAACATTAAAATTTTTTTTAAATAATGGAGCTATCTTGCTTTTGGTAAGAATTTTAAAAAATATTGAGCTATTATACCTAGGACTCATGATATGTGACTATAGTTGTTACAAACCATATTTTACTAAAGATCTAATATACTTACAAGGATGTTTTAATACATTATACTTAAAATGTAGTAAGAGTAAAAAAATAAATGAAAAGGTGGTTTTGTGTAATAATACTTGAGGAAATAAATGAAAAAAAGGGTCTCTCATTTTTATTATTATGGGACAAAGGTGTAATGGTGTTTGAGGGGTCTAGAAAAGGAAGTTTAAAAAAAATTATCTCTTTATGCCAGAAGGCAAAGAAAATTATAGTTTAATGGAACACTTGGGGCAGTCACATCAATAGTGTCTTTTAAAATGTGTTAAAAGGGATGGCACATAAAATGAGGAGAGAAAGTTATAGAAGACTTAATAACCTGATCAAAAGAAAAAAATGAATGAACTACATGAAAAAAAATTTTAGAGCTTGCAATTTGATATCCTGTAGGAGTAACACATATTAAAACCATCACAATAAACAATCTGAAAAGATGTTTAATATAGTGTGCTGTCAACTCTCACCAGGGTGAGTAGACTGATTTTTCTGGTTAATTAGATGTTACTATTCAAACATCTAAAAGCAGTTACCAAAATCTTAATATTGGTGGGCAAGCTGGCAAAACGTCAGAGTGCTGGTATGAGAGTAGCAAGGATAAGTATATTCACAAATGTATTCTTTTGGATATTATTTTAAAAAGAAAGGCTTTATACATTAATTCTTTCATCCTCACTTTGATAAGACAGAAATGTACTGAAGATGAAGAAAAAAAGAGAATCACTGCTACATTTAAATTCAGCCTTACTTCTTTTATCTATTATTTAAATATGTGTATGTTCCCTTGTTTACCATTTAAATATTATTTATTAAAAACTAAAAACACCTCTCTCTACTACTGTAGCAAATAGAAAAGAACAATTTGGTGAAGCCTTAATAACACACAAAACATGTCTGTGGGATTTTCCAACTTCTGTTAGTGAACTTGTAGAAATGCTTACTTATCAGGTTAGATATCATATGATTTTATATATTAAATTGATTTTATAGAGTGTCTTTTAGGAAGGTATAATCCTCATTAAACTTATTAAAATCTAGGTAAAGTACTGTTATGTATAATTTATAACTGATAACAATATTAAGTTGGTAGATATTTTAAAATACTGAGAACTGGAGTGCCAGTTCACGATCTCACAGTTTATGGGTTCGAGCCCCACGTCAGGCTCTGTGCTGCCAGCTCAGAGCCTGGAGCCTGTTTCAGATTCTGTCTCTCCCTCTCTCTCTGACCCTTCCCTGCTCATGCTGTCTCTCTCTGTCTCTCAAAAAAATATACAAAAAGCATAAAATAACAATTTGTATAAAAAATATACAAAAAGCATAAAAGAACAATTAAATTTATCAGAATACTGTAAGAGAGGATATTAGATAAAGAAAACAAGGATAAGATTGAAAATATTCTGGGGCTCCTGAGTGGCTCAGTTGGTTGGGCATCCGACGTCAGCTCAGGTCATGCTCTCACGTTTCTCGAGCTGACAGCTTAGAGCTTGGAACCTGCTTCAGATTCTGTATTTCCCCCTCTCTCTACCTCTCCCCCACTCGCACTCTGTCTCTCTCTCAAAAATTAAAAAAAAAATTTAAAATATAAAATGTTCCAAATGTATACTCATGTTTAGTTGAGTATAATTTATGTAAACCCTAGTTTTTTTCCCTAACTACATATCCATTTCAAAGATCAGAATGAAATTTATAAAAGACAAAGTTATGCTATTCTCTCTCTCAAAACACCCAAAATAAATTTTGATACCCCAAATAAAATGCAGTGTCTTAGCCACAATCTAGAAGGGTTTTATGTAATCTAATTAATACCTGTATCAAAGCCCATTCTCTTTTACAACTCTTCCTAACTGCTTGCTCGTTTCAGCCTTCATGTCTGCTTCCATTGATACTAAAACACAGCAAGCTCATTCCCTCCTAAGGACGTTTACATTTCCTGTTTTTGCACCACTAGTAATGTTATTCCTCAGATCTGTACATGGGTGATTCCCTTACCTCATTCATCTCTCATATATCACCTCTTCCCAGGATACACTCTATAAGATACTTTTTGATATTTTCTTCAAAACACAGTAAGTATTCTAATGTTTATTTATTTTTGGAAGAGAGACACACTTAAATTTTTAAAATACAAAACATTGTACACATTTGAAAGATTGCCGGAAACATTACTGTCAATTTACGTCTTCTGGTTTTTGGCAGGCTCTTCCAATAAAATGTAATCTCAGTGAGGGCAGGGACATCTTCTTTCTTGTAGATCATCTATGCCATGTCTAGAATTGAGGGTGCCACTCAGTAAAACATGTGATGAATGAATGAAAGAATGAACAAATATTCAAAACTATATCTTCAGATGTATTTAATAATGATACTAAAAGTGGTTTAGGAAAAGAATTACAGACTATGAATAAATGACTAACTTCTGAAGAGTTAAATAGCACACATCACATCAAACATATTTAACCCTTCCTATAATTTCTTTACATAGAGAACTGTGCTAACTAATCACAGACAACCAGACAAATACCCCAGTTCTACTGTTTTAAATGTTTGATCTTCTTATGTTTCAAGGTGTTCACAGATGCCTCCTGCAACGGCTCAGTGTCCTCCTCTTGCTATACTTATCGAGGATTTTCTGTTCTTCCTGAGAATCCATTATTAGTCTTTTTTTTTTTTTTGGTTGTTCCTGCCATACTCTGTGCTTCATTTATAATGTGGCTTTGTGCTGTGATTCTCCAAATGTGTCTTTTGTCATCACCATGACATGCTTGTTCAGCTACTCTATAAAGCTGAGGTTTCCTAAGCTCACTCTGCAGCCTCACTTTTGTTTCCTGGGTTCAGAACTTTGGTGATACTACTGCTAACATGTTTTGTTTTTGGTTTTGTTTTAATTTTACTTATTTATTTTGAGAGAGAGAGAAAGAGAGAGCACGAGAACAGGGGAGGGGGGAGAGAGAGAGAGTCAGAGAGCAAGAGAGAGAGAGAATCCCAAGCAGGCTCTGTGCTTACATGTGGAGCCCCAACAACGCAGGGCTCCAGTTTATGAACCGAGATCATGACCTGAGCCAAAATCAAGAGTCAGAAGCTTAACTGCCTGAACCACCCAGGTGCCCTTGTTAACATGTTTTTTAAATGTTGAATGTCTTATGGACAAGTTGATTTTTTTTTCTTTTCACACTCTGAAAATGGGATTTATGTATTTGGCTATTTACTTGTCAACATATATTGTCTGTTTTACTGGTTTCCCCCTCTCCCCCACCAGAATGACCTTCTGTGAAAGAAGACAGAGACATTTTGTGTTTGATTTTTCATCATTGTGTCTTCAAACCCTAGAACAATATCTGACACATAACAGATGTTCAATAAATAAGTGCCAGCTTAAATAACTGAATGAATAGGAAGAGAGAAGCTTCCTAGAAGTTCTACTGTGACTTTTAGAGAATTTAGGACTTTGAATGACACCATTGCTTGGATGTGTCTGTTAACAGAGATTTGACAGGAAAATCCAGTGAATTGGATTGGGCAAATAGTAGGGAATTTAGTGGTATATATAATTAAAATTGTTGATTCAAAATTTCGAACTTAAAATCATAAGACTAGAATACAGCTGCACACAGGGGTTCTAAGAATATCCTAGTGTGTCCTCTGTCCATGTCCCCTCTGTTCCCCTCTGCTTCAGCTCTACCTGAGAGACAGGAGGTAGACATTTTCTCATATGTCTGGAGCACCCTGTGGCTTAGTTTTTCCTTGTTTCCTGTCTGAAAGAAAGATAGTTTCTCTTTCATACAAATTCTATTGAGAATCTCATGGTTGACACCTTTAGGTCACATGCTATTCTTAGTTCTTTGCCTACCACTTCTCTCCCTATGACAGGCTTGTTTCAAATATTAAAGATGAAATTACTACATCCAAGAGAATATAGAATGGAGAAAAAGTATCTTCCTAAAAGAAAAGTGTAGTGTTGCTAGCCAAAGAAAGGAGACAGAGATTGGACAGTGATGGCCACCTCAATAAAGAAGATAAGCAGATGGCAATTAGTGTAAGAAAAGAGGGTCAAGATCATTTTTTATTTGGAAGTGCAAATGTACATAACAATTCAATACTAAGACACACCTATTAGGATGGCCAAAATAAGTAATGAATAAAACCTCAAACTAACAATAATAAATGGTGATTTATTTCTAAAGGAGTTGACACAAACCTGAATTTGACCTAAAATGAAATCCTTCAATTTGTTTGCTGCCATTTAGTGACTTTTGCATTCTGATTGTTTAAAAACAATAGGAATTATACTTTACACTTGAGAGCTTGTAGTAATTAAAATCTCAAGACTGAACTATACTTTCTTGCAATCTGAATATAAGGAGATAGAATTATTTACTTTGTCTGTGTGTGCAGATACCATAGATCTGATTTATGGCTGGTGATAATATTCCATCATAAATTAGCACTCTGAGTATTAAAAATTTAAACACCTCTTAATAATTGTTGAAAGTTTTCTGAAGACTGGTATCTGAATTTAAAAGGCAAGAAAGCATACTTTCAGTTAATGTTTTAAAAACATTAATGTAGAACAGTCTGAAGTGTTGCCTACTGTTATATTATCCAATGCTTCAACATTTCAAACTCTCTGACCCCAAATAGTTGATAGTATGGCAGTTCCTGACCAAAAAAATGCTTTTACCATATGACCTAGCACTGTGTTTCTAGGTATTTATCCACTTGATTTGAAAACATAAGTCCACAAAAAATGATGCTTCACAGAAATATTTATAGCAGCTTTACTTTTAATTGGCCCAAAGCGAAAGCAATGAAAATGTCTTTTAATGGGCTCATAGGTAGAAGGACTTGTCTGTGCTATGCAATTTTTTTGTAAACACAAACTTTCCCAAATGTTAGCCTATTAATTAAACAAACAGGGGCACCTGGGTGGCTCAGTAGATTAAGCATCTGACTCTTGGTTTCAGCTCAGGTCATGATATCGGAGTTTGTGCAATTGAGCTCCACTTTGAGCTCTGTGCTGACAATGCAGAGCCTTCTTAGGATTCTCTCTTCCTCTCTCTCTCTGCATCCCTCTCCCCAAGCTAAAAATATAAACTTAAAAACAATAACAATAACAGCTTTTCACTATAATAAGTTAAAAGAATCCTGCCACAAAGAACTTAGGAACTTTAGTTACCTAATGGATACATTTAAAAAAAGGAATTACTTTAATATATATATATGCCATTAGAAAATATATTATATATATTTACTATTCTTCTAATTACCTATTACAAATAAATTGAATGAAATATATAATTTATTCCTCCAATAAACTATTTCATAAATAGTATGATGCAACTGAATTCTAATGTTTGATTTTTCCCTTATTAAAAAAACCATTTATTTATCTATTTTTGAGAGAGAGAGAGTGAGAGCACAATTCAGGGAGGGGCAGAGAGAGAGGGGGAGATAATTCAAGCAGGCTCTGTGATGTCAGCACAGATCCTGATATGAGGCTCGAACTCACAAACCATGAGATCATGAACTGAGCTGGGATCAAGGGTCAGACACTTAACTGGCTGAGCTACTTAGGCATCCTGTGTTTTCTTTATTTTAATAATATATTATATTACTATTTTGAAAACATTCGTATGTTATATATGCAATGGAATCCTTAACATCTAAGGCAAAAAATTTATTATATTTCAGAGTGTATGATTAATTGATTCTTTCAGATTGGAATTAAAAACAGATAATATAAATATACATAATAAATCTCTATAATTCAAAAAGGTCTTAAGGAAATAGAAAGATGATCTTTTAAAAATTATAAAAATTCTTCTTAGGAAATTGTGTACATTCCCGACTACCTAATTAGAAAAAAATAGTATTTTTTCAGGTTTAAGATATTAATATTTTCATGTTTTATCAGCCTATGCAAGCATTATTAGATGCAAACTCCATTGTATATGATATTAATATGCATTGAGAAAGGAAAACCAATTCTTAATATGATATAAAACAAAATCAAACATATGAAATTTTCCCAGTTGAAGTAAGCTGCTTTAATACTTATTTGCATGCATGTGTGGTGGCAGGGGAGACATCCCTCTAGCACTTAAATTACATTTTCATAAAGCATTGATATGTTGGTAGAAGCCCATTAGGAATATTTTAGGAAGTAAAATAGTATTATCAGTTCAAAGAGTACAAAATTACTAATATTTACCATTTTTACCTAAAAGATGATTTTGTATATTTCATTCTAGCTTATAATCTATCATATTTACCATCAATTAAGGAATGAAATAGTTTAAGTAGCAAAACAACGAAGATGTCAAAAGATGCTTATATTTTTACTGGTAGAATTTTGAAAGTTTAGCATTATTATGGAATTCAGATGTCATGACAACAAATAAAAAATATTAAAGCTAAACTGATACTTACTGATTAATTATCTAGACACAAACAGCTCTTATGTATCAACTGTATAGTTCCATGTCCATATACATGAAGGAGGAAAATACTACCCTTTTGTGATTCAGGTGGCTGTTCTTTGTCAGTGATAAAGTACAACATGGTCAGATGTCTGAGGGAAAATAATACAGGAAAGAAAGCAACATTATGCTCCTCTGTATTTTTTGCTTGTTGCTTACCAGAAAATACAAGCTCTGGATTGCAGAATGCTTGTTCTGAATCCCACCATTGGAAGCTAGTGGTCCTCTGGTCAATGATTAAGACATGCAAAAAATATTATGACATGTAAAAATGATCCTAATAGTCTGTATTGAGGATTAAACAGCATAATGTATAATGAGCCCCTTTATCACAGTGACTAGCGTAAAGTTAAGAGCACTTTAAAGTAAGTTAAAATAAATAACTATATTATTTTGCTTCTTGCTGTATTTCTGCTGTGATGTATCATATACAGCATCACAGTTGCAATTGTTGTGGATGGAGTCTCAGACATGGAAAAAAAAAACTATGAATTCAGCTTGAAACTTCTCTACTTAAAATAGCTCTGGACTGAAAATTGGAAGACTGGGTTCAATTTCTGCCCCTGCTATTTACTAACAGTGTGGAAAGCCTTGCAACTTAATTGAGCTCCTCAATTAAATGTGAATCCTATATCTCAGTTAAAAGCTGGTTCGAAATAAAAGAACATGACACATAATAGTTTTTAAATTAATATTTCTTTGAAAGGTAGAAAGAATTGTACCAATAGATTTTTTTTCTTATTCATGCAGAAGAAAGGACATTTCTAACACAATATTGAAATGTAATAATGGAATTTAGTGTAGCTAAGTGGTTAAAATAAAGAACACTGGAGTCCGATTATACCCGGTGGTTGTGCTTCTGCTAGTTATTAGTTGTGAGGTCTTGGGCAAGTTAACCGATCATTCAAGTCTGAATTTTCTTATCTGCAAAATTGAGATAATTACAATACCAACCCCACAGAGTTGTTGTGCTGGTGGAATAATCTATAAGAATGTAACTCACAAATCATAGTGCTTGTCATATAGTAAGTACCGTGTACATGCAAGCTATCATTATGATTGATTTCTCTAAGCATTGATTTACTTTTGGCTAGTACTGATATAGCCAGGAGAGCTGTACTCCATAATGTGCGCATTCGTGAAGAAAATAATTTCCTGTCTTATAGAAGCTTCTTTTCCCACATAAGATATAGTATAAATAGGCACTGCATAAATTACTGTGTGTGCATGTTTGTCTACATGGATACGTTTTGAAAAAGCATATGTATCCTTGTCCACACCAGAAACATAGAAATGACCCAGAGAGGTGTTTGTTTGTTTGTTTTTTTAGTTGTTCAAATACTACACTAAAATGGAAACTGATAGTGGTCTAGTAATGATGTGAACATGAACTAAGAAAACTTCTGATTTTGCTAAAGCCGAGACTAATAGTTTTATAGTGTAACAGCGAGAAACTGGAACTCGAGAGTCAGGGAGGCTTGACATTAATCTATGCTCTACCTCTTACCATGTAACTTTCTCCAAACGTTCATCTAAGACTTAACTTTCAATATCTATGGACATAATATTGAGTTGGAGGAATTGTTAAAACCTCTTCATGTAAAATTCTAAAGCAGAGACCTATATACCAGCCTCTGACCCCAATAAGTTTATAGGATAGTCTATGAAAGACACATACCTGTTTTTCTACAATGGACACAATGCCTTACAGGCACTCCCTAGGAAAACCTGCCTAATAATAAGTTTGCAGAAGTAAAATGTAGGTTTTACCCTCCAATATGGAGGGTAAAATATTTAGGCACTGAGATTATTGCATCTTTTGAAAAAGACAAAAGATACCAATTAATAAAAGTTGATGATTTCAATAAGAGCACTGAAAATTCTAAAGTGTGACTTCTAAAGGGTTACTGCTGATATTGTAAATCAGTAGAAGTATGTTGTGCTCATTTGTTCTGTTTTAATACACCTTATATAGCTTCTCAGGAATTATTCTGTTAACATGGAACCTAATAAATATCAAATGTTCAAATATAGTTTTGAATTACCTGATAAGAAAACAAAAGTGTATATCTCCTTATATTTTTTTATGAGGCAAAAGACATTTGGTGTTTTTTCCCCTCTATTATACCATTGAATTGAAAATAGTATGAAAGCACTCCGATAATTTCAGAGGCTTAGCTGTTAAGGATTATGTGATGACTTTAGCTTACATTGATAGCATTAGAAAAACAAAGCAAAATCATAATCAAAGAATTATGGTAAGATGACAACTTTAAAATATCAAAATGGAATATAGAACTTAAAAACAATCTTTCCAGTGTTAAAAGCTAATTATGACTTAGAAGTTCCATTATCTGTCTTAAATTTAAAACAACTGCTAAATGGATCGTTTCTTTGTTATTTAGCCATTTGAGCTTCTCTTTGATAAAGGTCCTTGCCATCCAAACGGAACATAAAGATTTTATTGGTCTCTAATGATGCCGACTACAGCTGTACAATCATCATTTCAGAGTCCAAGCTCTGTCTGCTCCTAGATCTGCTGTCACTTGATCACAATTGCAGAGTGTCTTTAAGTGCATTTGTTTAACCAGATGGTAAATGGCTATATAGGGATTTCATCCATCTTTTTTACTGTATGACTAAGTGTTAAAACAGAAATTTTAGCTATGGTGGGAAAACACAGACTTGTATCATGCAATAAATAGTTTTTCTTTGTTTATTGCAAGAGGTAGATATGAATATTTACAACATAAGAATACAACATTGTGACAAATATTTATTATAATATGTACTTAAATTTGAGTAATACTTCTAATTAAAATTTAAGTAAAGCATAAAATGTTGCTATAAAATATTGTCCAATTCCTGGCATATCTTTCAAAAGAAAACCTGAAGAATTTCTACTTGCTATATTCTTCTTCAGCTGTTAATTTAAATCACTAGAGTAATAGCCCTAGAAATCAAGATTTTCAAAGTATTTTAATTTTCTATAGATATTTAATGGCATTTCACATGTGTAAAAGTTAGTAAAATAAACTTACAGTGTGATATGAGAATTATTAAGAGTTTACATTAAATACGGGGAGGTGATTTGTGGTTAATTCTTTAAATTTGAAAAGCTGCAAAGTATATGTGCATAGATATATTCAATATATATTTAAACCTATAGACTTCTACAACGTTTATATATTTAGTGACAGCTAGGGTTAAAATCTCTGTGGCAAAGAAACTCTGTTGGTGTTCTATAGTAACGAATATGAACTGAGAAGAATAACAAAATGTTAAACTTATGAACTTTGTCCCTGTTTTATTTTTGAAAACTGGACTAATAAAAGTATATGTAAAGGGAGAATTGACATGTAAGCATACAAATACTGATAGAATCCTAGTGAATGAAGATAAAAAATCAAATTGAGGGCGCCTGAGATCTCAGTCAGTTGAACGTTCCACTTCGACTCAGGTCCTGATCTCACAGTTCATAAGTTTATAAGCCCCACGTCGGGCTTTGGGTGACAGCTCAGAGCCTGTAGCCTGCTTCAGATTCTATGTTTCCATCTCTCTCTACCCACCCTCACCCTCCACTTGTGCTGTGTCTCTCTTTCACTCTCAAAAATGCATAAACATTAAAAGAAAAATCAAACTGACTAGAGTAATTAGGAAACCCTAGTATTTTGGACTGACAATAATGTCAGACAGTAGGGGAGGAAGGTCAGGCAGCACCAGCCATTTTATCTATGAATTCAACATGATCAGTGGCCCTACTTTGTTAGTAGTTGCTTTGCAGTTAAAAACACAGCATATAATTTTATGGTTCAACAAAAGGAAGGGGGGAACGCTGGGTGGCTCAGTCGGTTAAGCCTCTGACTTCGGCTCAGGTCAGATCTCACGTTCCTGGGTTCGAGCCCCACGTCAGGCTCTGTGCTGATAGCTAGCTCAGAGCCTGGAGCCTGCTTCAGATTCTGTGTCTCCTTCTCTCTCTGCCCCTCCGCCTCTCATGCTCTGTCTCTCTGTGTACCAAAAATAAATAAAATATTTTAAAAAAAAGGAAGGGGACAGATAGAAAAGACAGAGAGACACAGGTAAGTATTAATTTTCTTCTGAGTCTTTCCATTGTTTTGAATAGCTGCTTTTTATAAATCATCGTACTGGTTCCAAATAATTTGGACACAGTTTTCTTCACCTAATGAAAAATAATCCTGGAAATAAGAAAATTTATTATTCTTAAGATTATTTTTAACATTAATTAATACAGAAACAGGGTGTATAAAAAGGCTCATTCAATCTTGAATTTGTGACATTTGACATCATGTTATATCTAAACTTCAATATACCAAAAACCCATAACTTAATAAAGTGTATCCATTAAGTACCAATCAGGTAAATTGTGGCATGTGAACTTCCTTAGTTTTATACCTTAACAGAGTTTATTGAAACTGATTATAAATATGTTATATAGATGGACTCATCTCCATTTACTGACACAGAGAACAAAGAGGGATTTAAAAAAGACATGTATTACTTTGTAAATCTTACATGATTCACAACCACATCGGACAGCTGGAATACCCCCTTCAATGTGCCATTGACACTGACATTATTACCTAGTAATGTTTTTCAAAATTATCAGATCAGATTATAAACCATATATATTTCTTATAATAGAAGTAAACAACTAAAATTTTTTCAAATAACTTTTTAATGTTTACTTATTTTGGGGACTGAGAGACAGACAGAGCATGAGCAGGGTAGGGGCAGAGAGAGAGAGGGAGACACAGAATCTGAAGGAAGAATCTGAAGGAGGCTGCAGGCTCTGAGCTGTCAGCACAGAGCCAGACATGGGGTTCACACCCATGTACTGTGAGAACATGACCTGAGCCAAAGTCCAATGCCTAAGTAACTGAGCCACCCAGGCGCCCCTAAAGATTTTTTTAAATTTATTTTTATTAAAAAAATTATGGCTTTAGGAGACTGGCAATATTATTCATGGAAAGTCTATTAGAGAAAACCTCTGTTAGAAGGTAATGTGTATTCTTAGGCCATTTAGTTCCCAAGTTTCTATCATAATTTTCAACTAGCTGGACTACAACCATGCACATCAGAAACAGGAGCTGAAACAACTTATTTACATGTAAGTGAATTTGTTTACATTTCCAATTGGCTTATCAGAATCCACTTAAAACATATTTATTTCATGCTTCCCCAGGATGTTCAAGGATAAACAGGAATTACTATCACCCTGGATTTCTTCAAATCATATCCACATGATTCCAATGTATTAGAATAAGATGGAACTTTTGGCCTTTTAACAAAACCAAATATTAAAGAAGTGTATTCAGACCTACTCTGTGTGGTGAATGGTCATAAACTGCTTTTCAAAGCATTCAAAATCTAGGATAGTTCAATTGCTATCTAATTGTCGATGAAAAAAAATTTTAATTCTTTTTCATTACTCTTAGTTATAAACATAAAGAGTCACTTACACATTATGGGGGTGCCTGGGTGGCTCAGTTGGTTGACTGTCTGACTCTTGATTTTGACTCTGGTCATGATGTCATGGTTAGTGAGTTCAGGCCGAAATCTGGCTCCGCACTGACAATGCAGAGCCTGCTTGCGATTGTCTCTCTCTTTCCTTCTATCTCTGACCCTCCCCTGCTCACACACTTTTTTCCTCAAAATAAATAAATAAACAACAAAAAAAAACTGTAAGAAGTCACTCATGCTGTAATCACATCTATAAATAAATTCTTAATTGCTACTAAAACCAATATCAGAATCCAAATAAGGTTATTTGTTGTAACCCAGGAACAATTCTCTTCATGAAATGTTTTGTGAAAGATTAAAAAAAAGATAATATGCTGTATACATAGATGACTCATAAGGAAATCCTGAGTTATTTATTTCACAAAGGAAATAAGAATCATAAATCAATTCATTTAAAGCTATAAAATTAATAATTATTTCACAGTATTTATGGCTCACAAAATTATTTTCTCCTATTGTGTTTTTAATTAAAGTTATAATAGTTGAAATATATAGAACACTAAACAGATCTATAAATAAATATGTATATATATTTAGTATTCTATTTGAACCATTGTTTTTGTATAGAGAAAACAAAGAGATAGTAAAGCTACTGAACATGTCAAGACAAAAAGATTTAATGGAACTAACTACATATTTTGTGCATTATTGCTTGGCTAGAGTCCTACAATGAAGCAGTGACAGAATAAAATCATGACTGGTTCTTAATTTGTCAGTCTAAAGTATAAAATTAATTACTAACATTCAAGTATATATTAAATATATATGAGTATATTAAATATAATATCACATTTCTGTCAATCAGTATCCATTAGAATATTCACTGGACTTGAATAAAACAATAGATTGATTAAAAGTTTTGTAATGTTCATTTACTTTTGAGATAGACAGAGATAGACAGAGTATGAGAGGTGAATGGGCAGAGAGAGGAGACACAGAATCCAAAGCCGGCTCCAGACTCTCAGCTATCAGCACAGAGCCTGACGTGGGGCTCAAACCCACAAACTATGAGATCGTGACCTGAGCTGAAGACAGATATTTAACCATCTGAGCAACCCAGGCACCCCTGCATTACATTATTTTATGTTTATTTTAATTAATTAATTAATTAATTAATTTATTTATTTATTTATTGAGAGAGACAGAGCATGAGTTGGGGAGGGGCAGAGAGGGAGACACAGAATCTCAAGCAGGCTCCAGGTTCTGAACTGCACAATGCCAGACGTGGAGCTCAGCCGAAATTGGATGTTTAACTCCCTGAGCCACCTAGGCACCCCAACAGTATCTGCATTAATGTAGACTTCAGTGAAAATTCTGACAAAACCCTAGCCTAAAAATCACCAAAAGCAAAAATCCAGAGTAGCCTATTTATGTTATCAATACAGGTTATTACTCAAGTATGCTACTTTCTGTAACAAACAATTCCTAAATCAGTTGTGATATAACACAATAAAATGTCATTTCTTCTTTTGAGGTTTATTTACTTCTTTTGAGAGAGCGAGAGAGAGGGAGTGAGAGAGATAGAGCGAGCAGGGGAGGGGCGGAGAGAAAGAGAGAATCCCAGGCAGGGACTAACAAACGATGAGAGCATAACCTGAGTGAAATCAAAGGTTGGATGCTTAACCAACAGAGCCCCCAGGTACCCCCAAAATGTTATTTCTTGTGCCTCTGCAGTCCAGTAGGTGTTTTCCAAGTTTGGACTGGCTCTGCTTCATGTTGTAATTCAGAGACCCACATTTCTTCCATCTTAGAATCCTGATCTATATCAGGTTTTGTAAGTTCTCACCATTTAGCCAATGAATGGGGAAAGAATGACAGTCACTCCTGGGAGGTACTAATGAGCCAAACTGAAAGTGGCACACATTACTCTGCTATATCACATGGACAGACGAAGTCACTTCGCTATACCTCATTTAAAGGGAGACTGGGTAATGAAGCTTGGTGTTTGCATAGATGGAAAAGAAACAGCTTTGATGAATATTACTAAGTCTCTAACAGCCACATGGCCTTATTTATTTTACTAGAGTAGACACTGGGACAACTTTCAGGTAGAGTTTGGTGAAGTCAATGGGTTAATGGGGGGAAAAGACAAAAAAAATAAACTTGAATGGATATTGGTACTCAGGGACTGGGTGAGTCTTGATACCCTGACAAGGCATTATCCTTTCTGAACTTCGAGGTTCTCCTTGTAAAATGAATGAATTGTTCAATGCATGGTCCCTACTGAACATTTTTCTGTGGAAGATTAATGGTGATTAATCAGTCTTATGAAGCCTAGTCTTAATGAGGAAGTGAATTAAATTGAAATTGACAGCTGAAGATGAGTGCATATTTGATGCAATAAAGGAGGTTTCTCATCAATTTTGCTCATGTATATATTAAAGTAGAAAAATACTGGAATAAAGCATGTAAATATTAAGAGAAATAAATCTTAAAACTTTAAAAAGATTCTGTAGGTACCATTAAGAGCATTATAGCAAAAGATGAAAAAGTCTGAGAAGCATTTATAATTGGGTAAGTAAAAAGACCTAAGAGTATAGATAGTATGGATGAATAGATGATTGATAGATAGATAGATAGATGATAGATGATAGATGATAGATAGATAGATAGATAGATAGATAGATAGATAGATGATAGATAGATAGATAGATAGATAGATAGATAGATAGATAGATAGATAGATAGATAGATATAACAGGCAGTCTCAAAAATAGAAGAAAACACTGATTCATGGAACAAATCATAATTGATCAAACGATGTTCCCACATTTTTATAAAAACAAGCTTGTCAACAATGGGTAAAGTAGCATTGCTTTTTGTTGTTGTTCTTTCTGCTATTTTTTTTTTCTTGGTCAGAGGTCTGAATGCTTAATTTAATTTATCTGCACTTAAATAGCTTTCTGACACCCCTGAAAACAAGCAACATTAATTTAGGTTAAATGACTCTCAACCTTATCTGCTAATGCTGTTATGGGATTTGGGATTTGGAAATTTGCTACAAACTTTATTCAGAACCATTAAATATTGCATTACTTGTAAATTACTAAACCACTAAAATGTAAGCAGTCATGAATTTACCTATTTTAAAGGTTACGTTGACCGAGCTTGAAAAATATGCTTAAACATTGGAGTTCCCATCAGGACTACAATCATTTTGTACAGGATAGCTTACATTAGGATGGTTGTATAGACAACCCAGCGATTCTTGAATTGCTGTACAAATATTTGTGATGTGTGCCCGTGAAATTTAGAATGTGCATATCCTAAGACAGTGTGCTCTTTTTCTTCTGAATGAAGCATATAGCACTAGAATGTACTACGAAGATGGTGGGCCTTTCAGAATACACTGAGTTTTATGTCAAATTAATTATTATTAATGGTGATCTTTGGATACAGATAAAAGTAACATTGTATGCAGATGTAGTCAGTGGTTGCTGTCTACTTCACAGTCTATTCATATCTTTCCAAGTACTGGCACTGTTTTATCTAAGACTAAGGCATAGGGGAATTATTTATCTTAATGCCTCTTGTTTATTAAAATAAAAATTTTAATATAAACTGATTTTGATCAGCTATCTACCAATATGAATTATAAAACTTTATTTGATTGTTTCTTTCCCCAAATTAGGTACTAACTTCTCAAAGCACAGACTTTTATAGTATCACCAGTTACTTAAATAGTGTCCAGTCCAAGAGCTGGTATGTAATATGTGTTTTAGAAATAATTTTTTATTAAAGGGAAATAAAAACAGGAACTAATGAAGTCTTCTGGCTAAGGCGTTATGCTATTCTAAAGTCCTTCAGTAGCTCTTCCCAGACCATTCCTTTGATACCTTTCATGTTGTGACAGTAGAATCCTGTGGTTACTTACTAAACTAAGTGTTGTAGCCAAAAGGAAAATACATGTGTGTGGGGGCACGTGTACAGTCACACACACAGAACCAAAAAATAAAGGGAGGAAAGAAACAAAAATAGTAGAAATGCAGCGATTTTTTAAAAATTTTTCTTTCCTTGCTTTGTCATTGTGTATACTCTTCTGCAGGATTTGTCTGCAGAGAACAAAATGCAGTTAGATTCCCACTACTCAGTGATACCATACACACACACACACACACACACACACACACACACACACGTATTGAGGAAATGGCTCAAGTGTTTTCCCTTGTTTACTTTTACTCATTCTCCAATTTATATAAATATAAATCAAATATGAGTTATTCTCATTTTTATTTTTCTACCTTGTGACAATTTAAATGGCAAGTTTTATAAAAATCATTCTCATGTGTGTCTAAATGCATTGATATTAGACTACCCTACATCCTTCAAGTTATTACATTAAATAATTTTGTTGATAATAGCTGCTTTTTACATTGAACATTTTGGGGAATAGTTGTCAATCAAAAATGTCCCCCTGATGGTTATTTATATTATTTGCACTGATCGCTCTTCTTCAGTCATAGAAATTATTAAAATATTTAAAATTGAGGTGAGCTATAAATACTATCACCAGAATAATTCACCTAAAGCTTTCTCCTGAATTTTCTTGGTTTTCAATTGCAGAAATTGAATTTGGGCTACATTGTTAGGATCTCAAAATATGACAAAGATCAGTTGAAGATTTTTAAAAATGGGTAGTAGTATTCATTTAACTGAGATAATGTCATTTCTGTTTTATACTATCTCTGAAAACTATGACTACCCTCAATCATAAATTCACCTATTAAAAGTAAATCAAAATTCTATAGTTTCCGTTTATCACAGCATCTCTTAAGGTTAAAGGTAGTTTAAATAAAAAGGGGATATAATCTGAATTTTAGTGTCTACCCACAACTTTGTAACTAACTAGATGCAGAAAGACAGGCATGCATATTTTCACTATTGCTTTTGTTGAGTGTTATTTAGTATGTAGTTTTCATAATATATCATTTCTCTTTCAATTAAAAAAAGTGCTTAGTAAGCTCAAGAGAGACAAAGAGGAAGATTTAACATTTCGATACTTTTATATTTTCTTGTCATACATCTTACACTTGGTTAATACAGGGTATAAAGTTGATAAGGACCTAAGGCAGTGGTGGCATAATGAAGTCTCTAGAGGTTTCTAATTTAAGTGGAAAAAATAGGTTTGGAGAAATTCAGTGTTATCTGAAGATCTTAAAAATAATATTTTTATTTAAAATGCATTTTTGTAGATATATCTCATTCCTGAAGCAGATTTTACATAAATGATGTCTCACATTAATGAAAGTCCAACTAAAATGGCATTTTATATGTTTTAGTAAAAAAAATATATGAATTATGTTGTTTAAACTTATTCTACACTTTTACTTTCAGAAGAAGGTGAGCATCCTTTTATATTGCATTTCACTTTACTGTGCATAGAAATTTCTTAAGAAACATAGGAAGAAGGAAGCGAAGGAAGGAAGATTGTAAAACTGATAGTGGACACATAGTGTGGATCTCTTGTCTTGGTTGTCCTTATCTGCTACCTCTTCTAATCTTCAAAATATTCCTACCAGTGCCGAATGGGAGAAATGCAGTCTGAGAATCATGGAGATCAAATCTTTTCCTAAGTTCTTCATCTAATAAGTATCAAGTCTGAACTAAAATTCTTGCCGATAAGTCTCCAGTTGAGCATTCTCTCCTTCCATCTTTTCATGGTGGTTTTCACCATATTGTTTCTAATGGAGACAGAATTATTCCTGACAAGAGCCGCTTACATATATTTAAATAATCAGATGCTCAAAAGATTTTCTAAAATTCTGAGCCCTTGGGATAATTTCACACACAAAAGACTATTGAGGAAATTTTGAAATATGTAAAATTATCTCTTATAAATACTGGACACATCTCTCAGAAAATGTTCACAGAAGTGAGGGAAAAATTGTGATACAGAACAAAGATTAATGCATCGTGAAAAATCTCTATCAACCTTTGGGAGTCTCCTGTTTCAAGGGCAACATCTTCAGTTAACTTCAGGGAGAATCTTGGACATATGAAGCTCTCATCTCTGACCTCAGGGAACTAAATACTCCCTTAGTTTATACCAGCACTTGTTTTTGGCCCATAAATGAAGATTTATCTCTGTTAACTTCAATTATCTTTTTTATAAAATTTAATTTCAGTAAAATGCTAACACAGTCCATAATTATTAAACCTGGTGTTAGTTATCATCTCATTATCCCAGAGGGTTATCTTTGTTTTTTCTACTCACTTCAGTAAATATCAAGGGAAGATTTTACTTTTATTCAAATTTTAAATTACTTAGCAAACAGATGCATGAGATCAATTTCAGACTTTTAATGATAAGAGTTAATGTGACATTGAAAAATGAAATGGATAAAGGACATAATTTATATATATATATATATTACAGCAAAATATATTGTCAATAAGTTGTTAGGCACTTAGAGAGTGTTTTGTTACTGACTCTTGTTAAGTGATTGGGTTTTGTTCAACCTAGTGTCCTTGATTCTATTACGTTACAAATAAATTCTTGTTGACAGCATCAAAGGGGAGTTGAGAAATTCTTATGACTATTTTGAGAGCAGTTTTAGCTTCATGGCAAAATGGAGCTAATAGTACAGAGAGTGCCCATGTTCCTGACATTACACCTGGACAGCCCTCCCCCAACTATCACTATCCTGCACCCAAGTGGGAGATTTGTTACAGTCTGTGAATCTAGAGTGACATATTACTATCACCCAAAATCCATGAAATACTTTAGAGTTCACCCTCAGTGTTCTACACTTTATAGATTTTTAATAAATGCATAATAACGTGTACCCACCATTGTAGTATTATATCCAAGAGTTTCATTGTCCAAAAAATTCTCGGTGCTCTGCCTATTCTTTCCCCTACCAATTCCTGGCAACCATTAATCTTTTTTTCTGTCTCCATAATTTTGCCGTTTCCAGAGTGTCATAGAGTTAGATCCATACAGTATGTAGAGTTTTCATATTTGCTTATTTTACTTCCTAATATGTATTTAAAATTTCTTTTGTCTCTTTATGGCTTGATAGCTAGAGCACCAAATAATATTACTGTGTCTAAATGTATTTTTCTATTCACCTATTGAAAGATTTCTTGGCTGCTTTCAAGGTTTGGCAATTGTAAATAAAGCTGCTATAAATATTTGTGCCCAGGGTTTTTGTGAGCATAACTATTCAACTCCTTTGGGTAGATGCCAATGAGCACATTTGCTGGACTGCATGGTAAAAGTGTGTTTAAATCTGTAAGACAATGACAAACTGATTTCCAGAGTGGCTGCACCACTTTGCATTCCCTCCAATCATGAATGAGAGTTTCTGTTGCTGCACATCTTTGCAGTTTATTTGTTGTTGTCAAGATTCTGGAATTTGGGCTTCCTAACAAGAGTGTAGTGGTATCTTGTTGGTGCTAATTTTGCATTTTGCTGATGACATATGATGTGAGCATCTTTTCATATGCTTATTTGCCATGTGTCTCTCTTCTTTGGTGAGTTGTTGTTAAAGTATTTGGCCTATTTTATAGTCAGGTTGTTAGTTCTCTTATTATTAAATTTTGGAATAATTCTGTGTATATTTTAGATAACAGTTCTCCATGAGATATGTTCTTTTGCAGACATTCTCCTCCCGTCTACGGCTTGTCTTCTCATTCTCTAGATATTGTTTTTTTTTGCAGAACTGAAGCTTTTAATTTTGATGAAATTTAGCCTCTTAAATTATTTCTTTCATGGATCATGGCTTTTGGGTTAGAACAAAAGGTTATTGCTATACCCAGGATCACCTGGGTTTTCTCCTCTGTTTCCTTCTAAGGGTTTCACAACTTTACATCTTACATTTATATTTATAAGCCATAATCAATTTTTAATTAATTTTTGTGAAAGATGAAGGTCTGTGTCCAGATTCATTTTATTTTTGCATGTGGATGTTCACTTGTTCCAGCTATTTTCGTAATAAAAAAAAAAACAATAAAAAAACAGAAACCAAACCAAACCAAACCAAACGAACGAACAAACTAACAAGACACAGTTTTTTTTTTCCTCCCTATTGTAATGTCCTTGTTCCTTTGTCAAAGATCAGCTGATAATACTAGGAAGATCGTCTCTTGAGCTCTCTAGTCTCTTCCAATGACCCACTTCTTTTCTTTACCAATACCACAAGTCCTTATTACTTAAGCTTAATTAATAAGTCCTGGCATCAAGTAGTGTCAATCCTGTCCTTAAATATTATGCTGTCTACTCTAGGTCTTTTGCCTCTTCATATGCATTTTGAATCAATTTGTCAGTATTCACAAAAATAACTTCCTAGAATTTTAATTGGTATTGCATTGAACTATGGTTTATGTTGGGAAGAACTGACATACTGATAATATTGGGTCTTCCTATCCATTAACATAATATCTCTTTATTGATTTAGTTCTTATTTGATTTGTTTATCAGAGTTTTGTAGTTGTCCCAAGTGTTTAATTTTTGGGGTACTAATGTAACTTATACTGTGATTTTAATTTCAAACTCTACTTGTTCATTGCTGTGAACAAGTCCACATATCTTGCAACCTCACTAAAAGGGCTCATTAGTTCCATATTTTTTTGTAGATTCTTTCAGATTTTCGATATAGATGATCATCTCATCTTTGAACAAAGACAGTTTATTTTTTTGTCCTCAGTCTGTATATTTTTATTTCCTTTTGTGTGTTATTGCATTATTCGGAATTTCAGTGTGACATTTAAAAGTAGTGGCAAGAGAGGTCATTTTGCCTTATTCTTGATCTTAGTGGGAAAGCTTAAGGTTTCTCACCATGAAGTGTGACATTAATGGTAGATTTTTTTTTTTTTGCAGACATTCGAAATTGAGAAAGTTTTCCTCTTTTACTAGTTTGCTGAGAGTTTATCATGAATGGGTCTTGGATTTTGTCAAGAACGTTTTCTGCATTTATTGATATTATCATGTGATTTTATCTGTTTTAGCCCATTGATGTGATACATAACATTGATTTTCAATTGTACCGGTCTTGCATACCTGAAACAAATGTGACTTATTTATCATGTACAATTCTTTTTATACATTGTTGAATTTGATTTGCAAAGATTTTTTTTGAAGAGTTTTACATCTATTCATGAGAGATACTGATATGTAGCTTTCTTTTCTTGAAATGTCTTTGCCTGGTTTTGGTGTTGGGGTATTGCTGACCTCACAGAGTGAGTTAAGAGTTCTGCTTATAAACTCTGAAAAACTGTTTAGGAGTGCTATATTTTTCACCTTAAAAGTTTGGTATAATTCACCAGTGAACCTATCTGGCCTTGTGCTTTCTGTCTTGAAATGTTTTAAATTGTTGATTCAGTTTCTTAGGTATTGTCCATTTGTAGTTGTGTGAATCTTGATAAATTATGACTTTCAACTTGGTGAGCCAAATTTGTTCATAGTATTACTTTATTACCATATTGTAGTTTGTAGAAGTCTCTTTTTCCTCATTTGTACATCAAATTGTAAAGCTCTTCACAGTAAAACAACAAAAACAGCAACAACAATGACAAGTTAAAAAGTCAAACACACACATACACACCCCAAAATGAAGAGTCAACCTAGGAATGGAAGAAAATATTTGCAAATCATATATAAGTGGCTAATATCCAAAATGTATAAAGAATGCCTGTAACTCAATAGCAAAAACACTAATAATCTGATGTTTTAAATTGGCAGAGGATTTAAATGGACATTCCAAAGAAGACATACAAATGTCCAATCGGTACATAAAAATATGTACTAAAATGGATACATAAAATGTGAACACCACTAAGTAACAGAGAGTGGAACTCAAAACCACAATGAGATATCACCTCAAAACTCTTAGAATGACTTATTAAGAAGAGGCAGGATAACAGGTGTTGGCAAGGATGTGGACAATGGAACTGCTTGTACACTGTTGATGGAAATATAAATTGGTACAGTCACTATGGAAAAGAGTATAAAGGGCCCTCAAAAAATTAAAAGGATGGATAGATGATAGATAGATAGATAGATAGATAGATAGATAGATAGATAGATAGATAGATGATAGGGGTAGATAGAGAGGTAGATCATACTATCCAGAAATCCCACTTCAGGTATATATCCAAAGAAATGAAGTCACTATCTTGAAGAGATATCTGCATCTTAATGTTTTTCTCAGTGTTATTCACAAAACAAAACATAGAAACAACCTAACTGTGCATTGATGGATGATCAGATAAAGGGAATGTGATATTTTCTATCATTTGTGGCAACATGAATGGACCTTGAGGTCATTTTACTAGATGAAATGAGTCAGACAGAGAAAAGTGCTGTATGATATCACTTATATGTGCAATGTAATAAAAGCCAAGCTTTTGAAACAGAGTATAGAAAGAACATTTCTGTATTGTATAGATGGAAGTTGCTGAAAAAGTTAATCTTAATTTTTTCTCTATAAAATAAAATTGTAGTTATGTGAGAGGATGAAAGTCTTAATTAACCTGAATGCAGTAATCATTTCGCAATATATGCATATATCAAATCATTATATTGTACACTTCAAACTTATGCAAAATTATATGAACATCTCAGTAAATCTGAGGGGAAATCCCTGTAAACACTGCTTTATTGAATTCCACACATTTTGATAAGCTGTGTTTTCATTTTATTTTAGTTTAAAATGCATTTTTTTATTTTGTCTTGAAATTTATTCTTTGATCCATGTGTTTGGTAGAAATATGTTGTTAATCTCCACATAGCTTAGGCTTTTCCACTTATCCTTCTTTTATTGGTTTGTATTTAATCCTATTGTGGTCTGAATGTAAACATTGTATGATTTCTGTGTTTTTAAATTTATTAAAGAGTGTTTTATGAACCAGAATGTGATGCTGTATCTTGTTAAATGTTCCATAATACCTTAAAAACGTATATGTATTCTGCTACTTTGGATGATGTAGTCAATAGATGTCAGTTATATCCAGTTGATGGATGGTGCTCTTGAGTACAACCTGTCCTTACTGAATAATTGCTTACTGGATCTGTCTATTTCTGAAAGAGAGATGTTCAGATCTCTAGCTTTAATAGTGGATTCATCTATTTCTCTTTGCATTCTATCCATTTTCGCCTCATGTAGTGGGATGCTCTGTTGTTAGGTGTATTCATGTTAAGGATTATTATGTCTTCTTGGAGAACTGACTTCTTTATCATTATCTAATAGCCTACTTTATTCCTGATAACTTTCCTTAATTTGAAGTTTTTCCTGTGTGAAATTAAAAAAGAGCTATTTCTGCCTTGTTTTAATTGGTATTAACATGGTATATTTTTCTCCATCCATTTACTCTGAAATTTGTCTGAATAAATCAAGGAATAGTAATAAACATATTACTTAGTATCATGGAGATTGCCTCAGGCAGGGGAAGGGATGGACAGGACAGGAAAGTACTATTCTTCATTAGAAGCTCATTGGTACTATTTTATTGTTCTGCACCATGTGCATTTATTACACAAATAAAAACTGATTTTTCTGGTGTTTATTTTTCTTTTAAATTTTAATTCCAGCATAATTGACATAGAGTGCTGCATTACTTTCAGGTATACAATGCCTGAAAATACCTGTTGTTGATTCAACAACTCTATACATTATTCAGTGGACATCACAATAAATGACTCTTAACCCTTTTTCCTATTTTACTCAACCTTCCCTCCAACCTCCCCTCTGGAAACCACCAGTTTGTTCTCTGTAGTCAAGAGTATGTTTTTTTTATCATTGTTTATTTGTTTGTGGTTTGTCTCTCTCTTTGTTTGCTTGTTTTGTTTCTTAAATTCCATATATGTATGGAATCATATGATATTTGTCTTTCTCTGACTGACTTATTTCACTTAGCATTATACCCTCTAGATCCACCCATGTTGTTACAAATAGAAGATTTGTATATATATATATATATGTGTGTGTGTGTGTGTGTGTGTGTGTGTGTGTGTGTGTGTTCTGTGTGTGTATATCTCGCTTCTTTATTTATTCATCTATTAAAGGACACTTCGGTTGCTTCCATAACTTGGTTCTTGTAAATAATGCTGCAGTAAACATAAGCGTTCATATATCTTTTTTTGTAGTTTCAAGTTTTATTTTAATTCCAGTTAGTTAAGATACAGTGTAATATTAGTTTCAGGTGTAGAATTTAATGATTTATCAGTTACATACAACACCCAGAACTCATCACAAAAAGTGCACTCCTTAATACCCATCAAATTTAACCCATCCTCCTGCCCACCTTCCCTCCAGCAACCCTTAGTTTGTCCTCTGTAGTTAAGAGTCTGTTTTATGGGGTGCTTGGGTGGCTCAGTCAGTTAAGCGTCCATCTTCGGCTCAGGTCATGATTTCACAGTCCGTGGTTTTGAGCCCCACATTGGGCTTTGTGCTGACAGCTAGCTTAGAGCCTGGAGCCTGCTTTGGATTCTGTGTCTCCCTCTCTCTCTGACCCTCCTCTGCTGGTGCTGTCTCTGTCTCTCAAAAATAAATTAAAAAACACACAAAAAGAATTTAAGAAAAAAAGTCTGTTTTATGCTTTGCCTCTCTCTTTTTTCACCCTATATTCATCTGTCTTGCTTCTTAAATGCCACATATAAATGAAATCATATGGTATTTGTCTTTTCTGACTGATTTATTTTGTTTGGCATAATACTCTCTAGCTCCATGCATGTCATTGCAAATGACAAGATTTCATTCTTTTTTATGGCCGTATATATACCATTTATTTATTCATTCATTAGCCAATAGACATTTGAGGTCTTTCAATTAATTCAGCTATTGTTGATAATGCTGCTATAAACATTGGGATGTATGCATTCATTTGAATTAGTATTTTTGTATTTTTTGGGTAAATACCTAGTAGTGTGATTACTACATCTTAGGGTAGTTCTATTTTTGAGGAAACTTTGAGGAAACTCCATACTGTTTTCTAGAGTAGCTGCACCAGTTTGCATTCCCACAAACAGTGTAAGAAGGTTCCCATTTCTCTGCATGCTCACCCACATCTGCTGTCTCCTGTACTGTTAATTTTAGCCATCTTGACAGGTGCAAGGAGATAGCTCATTGTGGCTTTATCAACATATCTCTTTGAATTGGTGTTTTTTATTCTTTGGGTGAAGACATAGTAATGGAATTACTAGATGATATGGCAATTCTATTTTTAATCTTTTGAGGAAACTTCATACTGTTTTCCAGTGGCTGCATGAGTTTGCATACTCACTAATAGCACACAAGGGTTCCTTTTTTTCCACATCTTCACCAACACCTGCCACTGTGTTTTTCATTTTAGCCATTTTGAAGGTATTAGATGTATCTCACTGTGGTTTTGATTTGCATTGCCCTGATAATTAATGATGTTGAGCATCTTTTCATGTGTCTGTTGGCCATCCAGATGTATTTGGAGAAATGTCCATTCCATCTTCTGCTCATTTTTAAGTTAGATTATTAGTTTCTTTGGTGTTTAGTTGTATGAGGTCCTTATATATTTTGGATACTAACCCTTTATTAGAATTGTCATTTGCAAACATCTTCTCCCATTTCCTTTGCTGTGTGGAAGCTTTTAATTTTGATCCATATATTTTTAATCTGTAAATGTTTTTAAATTTATTCTAATTGTCATTTGCAAACATCTTCTCCCATTTCCTTTTCTGTGTGGAAGCTTTTAATTTTGATCCATATATTTTTAATCTGTAAATGTTTTTAAATTTTAAAATGGTTTCCTTGTAAACAACATATACTCGGGTCTTGTTTTTTGGTTTTCACTGACAATTACTACCTTTTAATTGGTGGATTTAGACTCTTGACATTCAAAATAGTCTTGAACTTTTTTTAGCATTTGCCCTAGGGTGAAAAATATACATTACAGCCAACGCAAGTGAACTTTCGTGCAATACTATGCCATTCTCAAGTAGTGTGATTAAGTTATAATAACAAAATAATTCTATTTCCTCCCTCTCATCTTTCATATCATTGCTGTCACTGGTTTCCTTATGTGTAATCATACATATATGATATATACAGAAACATACATAATCAAATATTTTCTTGGTATCATCACTTTGAACAAACTGTTATCTGTTAGACACTTTAAAAATAAGAAAAATAAACATTTTTACATTATTTTTATTTATTCCTTTTTGACACCTTCTTCTTTTATGTAGATCCAAGATTCTGATCTTTATTATTTCCTTCTCTTTCTTTCATGTTTATTTATTTATTTTGAGAAAGAGAGAGAGGGGATGGTGGAGGGACAGAGAGAGAGGGAGGGAGAGAATTCCAAGCAGGATGCAAGGCTTGATCTCATGAACCATGAGATTATGACCAGAACTAAAATTTAGAGTTAGACACTTAACCGACTGAGCACCCCCATGCACCCCTAAACAACATCTTTTCACAGTTCTTGCAAAGATTTGGTGGCAAGAGTTCTCTCAGTTTTTATTTTTATCTGCGTCTTTATTTCCCCTTCAATTGTGAAAGTTAATTTTTCAGTGTGCAGAATTCTTGGTTGGCAGATTTTTCTCTCGGCCTCAAACATATCACTTCACTCTCTTCTTGCTTCTATGGTTTCTGAGAAACTGTCAGACATAATTCCTATCCTTGTTCCTCTTTAGGTAAGGCGTGCCTCCACACACCTTCTCTCAAGATATTTTCTTTTTCTTTGATTTTGGGTTTGTTCAACTATTATATCCTAGGTGTAGGTTTCCCCCTTCCCCTCTTTCTTCTTCCTCCTCTTCTTTTTCTCCTCCTCTACTTCTTCCCCTCCTCCTTCTCCTTCTCCTCCACCTTTTTCTGCTTCTTTATTTATTATGCTTGATATTCTCTGAGTTTCCCAGATACATAACTTGGTATATGTCATTAATTTGGGGGAAATTCTCAGTCTCACTATTTATTCCAAATATTAAGTTCTTTTCTCTATTCATCTCTATTTCAACTCCATCTGTTTTTCCCATTATGTATACATTATACCTTTTGTAGCTATCCTACTGTCCTTATATATTGTTTTTTTTTCACTTTGTTTACTTTCCTTTTTAGTTTTTTTTAAATTTTTTTTAATGTTTTATTTATTTTTGATACAGAGAGAGACAGAGCATGAGAGGGGGAGGGACAGAGATAGAAGGAGACACAGAACTGGAGACAGGCTCCAGGCTCTGAGCTAGCTGTCAGCACAGAGCCTGATGTGGGGCTCGAACCCACAAACGTGAGATCTGACCTGAGCCGAAGTCGGAGGCTCAACCGACTGAGCCACCCAGGCGCCCCTCCTTTTTAGTTTTTGAGGATTCTACTAATATATGCTCCTGCTCAGAGAACATTTTTCAGAATGTCCAGTATATTAATAAGCCCGTCAAAAGCATTCTTCATTTCTGTGACAGTGTTTTTTAATCTCTAGAATTTCATTTTGGTCCTTTCTTAGTATTTCTATATCGCTGCTTACATTGTCCATCTGTTCTTGTGTGCTGTCTACTTTATCCATTAGAGCCTGTAACGGATTAATCATAGTTGTTTTAAATTTCTGGTCTGATCATCCCAACATCCCTGCCATGTGTGATTATGTTACATGCTCTGTCTTTTCAAATGGTACTTTTTTTTTACCTTTAAGGATGTCCTGTAAATTTTTCTTGCAAGACAGACATGATGACAGTGTATCAGATAAAAAGAACTGTTGTCATTAGGCCTTTAATAATGTGATGGTATGATCTAGAATGAAAAAAAAAAGCTTCTATATGTCAAGAAGGAAAACCTCTCCTATAATGATGTCTCAGCGTTCTAGAGAGATGTTGCCGCTAAATTATCTACTTTACGTATGCCTCTGCGTTTTCCCCTTTTCTTACGTCAGACAGTAAGGGTAACTAGAGTGAGCTGAAGTTGAGTATTTCTCTTCTGCAGGTCTTGTAGGGTCTGGTAATATCCCAGCTTGTTGGGGTCTATTGAACCTGTTAATTGTGAGGGCAGACCTCCTTAAGAACAAAGTGCTTTCTCATATTTCAAAGTAGTTACCCTTCCCCTTCCCCTGGCTTCCAGCCTGAGGGGATTTTTCTTCAACTTTTACTGTGAGAATCTGGTTAGGCTTTTAAAGGTAAAGCTTGCAAAAAGGTTGGGGCTCCCTAAAACTGGGTACCCCTAAGGTTTTTAACTCTCATACCTTTTCACACTGAGGCTCAACAATTTATCCATTTCTTAAAAGTCTCTTATCCAAAACTTTTCTTCTCTTTCTTTTTGTTCTTCTTTTCTTTTGTGTTATTATTTCCCTTGGTGTCTTTTGTGCTGAATTTCTGCTGTGGTAAACTCCTACTCACTTACTCATCTGTCTTTCCAATACGGAGGCAGTAGTTTGCTGAGTATCCTCCCTTCTTTTTTTTTTTAATAATTTTTTTTTGGTTTATTTATTTTTGAGATGGAGAGAGACAGAGCATGGATTGGGGGGAGGCAGAGAGAGAGAGAGGGAGACACAGAATCTGAAACAGGCTCCAGGCTCTGAGCTGCCAGTGGGGCTCGACCCCACAGACCTCAGGATCATGACCTGAGCCAAAGTCGGACACTTAGCCAACTAAGCCACTCAGGCACCCTGTATCCTCCCTTCTTTTACAGATCTAGAAAGAGTTGTTGATTTTTCAATCTGCCCAAGTTTTTACTCATTATTAGGAGAGAGTGGTGACTTCCAAGCTCCTTACAAGAACTAGAAACTGGTAGTCCATATATTCTGGTTTAAAGTTTATCTTTCACTTCATGGTTTCAACTGCAATATTGTATTCCTGGCAGGAAGAAAATAATCACCCCAAACTTGAGTATTATGTGTTTTCCAAATATCCAAAACGTGTCTTTAATAAACCTTACCCACAAAATAGATCATTCAGCGGTGTTCTCACTGAAAATTAATTATTCACTATTGACCCAAATAGGATGATACATTGGGGCACACAGGAGTGGTGTCTTTTGGAGCCGATATGAAAACGAAACTATTTATACATTTCAGCAAACCACTTAGCAATATGCTTCATACATGGCTAATCCATGAATTCTACTGATAATGCTCCCTAGTCCATTATGGAGAGTCTGTGGCTCATTCCTTGGCTGGAAAGATAAGTCGAGTTCTATAAAATGATGATTCCACTCTAAGTGGAATAGAAATTTGCAGAAGAAATGACTAAAGAAAAAACATGCTTAAAATAATTTTTAGTTTTAATTAGTTTTTCATCTATGTGTATAATAAATCTTCTAGATAAAGTATTCTTATTCATTGTTATTTAAAGTTTTTGTTTCCTTAATAAGTAACTTACATGATTACTTCAGATTTATGGATAATATCATTGGGTGGAAATATTTACTCTGGATTTTTAACATAATACTATTGGGATAAACAAGCATAAAATAGCAAACAGATAAGAAAATCCTTAGTTAATGCCGAAAGCTCTATGAATGTTTTCAATTTTCCAAGTATTAACAATTTTGCTTTGGTACAACAGATGAAGTTTCCAAATAATCTGATGTCAGGAATTAGTTGAGGATTTATGGTTTTCAAGTAGCAGGTCACTAGTGATTTGAGAAAATCCTGAATTAGAGAGGAACAATTTAAGATAAGACAAGTGATCAGCTTAAAGTCCATTACTGTTGGCTTAGGTCTTAAAGTTAAAATATATATATATATATTTACTGGCACTCACAGAGTCTGAAAAAAGTTGAACAGGGGATGAGGGTAAAGAGAAGCTGGAAAAGAACTTTTATAATAGCTGAATACTATTTAATTAGATATAATAAATATTAAAACACGACTTTGACCATTTGTAAATCAGCTATATATTTCTATGTTAAAAATGTCTGATCAAATGGGAATTTTAAGTGACCAGAAAGAAAAGGGTCTGACCTACTTAAGTACTAACATCAAATATTAGTTTGAGGCCATTTTATAAAATCCTCTGTATGCCTGCTGACATAAATAAGCTTTGAGGGTTAATGCAAATTAACATTTAAGAAATTGCTGTATTCAGAATCAAGGAATCAAGCAGGAGAAAGCAAATAGAAAAAGAAGAATTTTCTGACCCTAACTATAACACGGAATATTGTGTTTGCATGTATTTCACCTACTGTGACTGTAATAGAGTCAGCCAGCCTGACATAAGCCTGTGAAAGAGAAAGTCGTTTTCTTTCATAAAAGGAAAACAAACAAACAAACAAAAAAAGGACGGGGACAGTGACCATCATCTTTTCCTGCTATTAGCAAAATGCAAGACTTGTGCATTTCTTCACTAGGCGTATTTAGAGGAACAAGATAGTGCTGTCAGAATTTAAAAGAAAAATAGCAAAAAATGGGGTTCAAATTTTGGCATCAGAAAAATCAGCATTAATTTAAACAGTTATTTCTAAAACTTAATTGTGAATGAGAAACATAGTTGTCTGTACACCTGTTTGTTTTGCGTGTTACTGTTTTATATGGTGTCCCATGTATTAGTCTGCTGTGTTCTTTTAAATATATATATACATTTATACGTATATATATATTTACCAAATACTCTTAAACGCCCCAACTCTGAAGTTTATTGATCCAACTTCAGAGCCTAATTTAACCCAGAAACATCTGTGCGGTATACGTGGTGTGTGCATAGTGAGTAACCAACATGTCGAGTTGCAGTACAGTTGTCATACTATTGGCTGGATATACTAAATACCTAAATTATTTGCTTTTGTCAATCAGAGTCATTGAAGTTTCATTCCTCAGCAATATCACAAATTACCATACCATAGAACATTGTGAGGTTAATATTTTTAAAATTTACAGTCAAATTTATTTTTTTAACTTCTTTGCTGTACTAAGAGTTTTGACACATTTATAGATTTGTGTAACCACCTTCATTATCGGTGTACAGAGGAGTTTCTGTATCCGCCCCGAATTCCCTTTGATCACTCTTTGTAGTCACACCCTCTTCCTACCCTACCTGAGAGCAATCACTGATCTCACCTCTTGCCCTATAGTTTTAGTCTTTCCAGAATGCCGTATGAATGGAATCATACTGTAATTGAATCTGGCTTCTTTCACCAGCATGATGCTTTTGAGATTTATTTTTTTTATATACCAATAGTTAGTTTCTTTTTATTTTTGAGTAGTATTCCACCATATGGATATCACAGTCTGTTTATCCATTTACTCACCAAAGGACAGTTAGGTTGTTTTGAGTTTTTGGTGAATAAGAATAAAGCAGCTATAAACATTTGAGTACAGGTTTTTGTGTGGATAGAAGTTCTTATTTCTCCAAAGTAAATAACCAGTAGTGGATTTGCTAGGTCATATGGTAAGTGTATATTTAACTTACTAAAAAATTGCCTAATTGTTTTCAGAGTGTCT
>NC_043700.1:62387082-62411768 GCF_006229205.1 Suricata suricatta
TTACTCTCATAATTACAACCAAACTAGGAAAGGGAAGGGAGAAAAAGCTCATATTACTCTTCATTAGAATTACAAATATATGCATAAGTCTATATACATATATAGAAGTGTTTAAATACAAATAAAAATGCACTTAACAAAACTGAGCATTGGATAACACTTTTAGTAAGTTACACAAAACAAGAATATTATTAAACAATTTTTTAAGTAGTGAAGTATGGAAAATTTAAATGTTTATTTATGGTAGAATTATTTTCCCACTTATTGGGTAAAAATATATTTCTCTAATATATTAACAATGTAATTATGTGTAAATACAAATACAAACACTATTACATGTGTTTCTTACAAGTGCTATGCATTTTGTTCAGTAATATATAGGAAAAGTGATGATGGTTTTATATAAAAATTTAGATAAAATATATATTGTAATTTAAAAAATCAAGATTACTATAAAATGAATGTTTTGATTACTAGTCACTTTAAACAATATATTTAAACATTGCACTGTAGCACAGACTTTTTTTTTTGTTTTTTGTTAAGATATATTTTAAGATATGAATATTTTAGCTGCCCTGGAGTGCTATCTGAGATAATTATTGGCAAAACTTACATAAATGTGATACAAAGGCATATAGTGATACCTTAATTATCTCTTGAAACTTTTTTCTTTATTTAATGTTTTCACACTGATCAAATATACTTGAATATTTCCTCCTGATGATAATTTAGAAAATGTGTCCAAAAATCACTTGAATGCTGTATACATATTCTATAAAACATTCAAAATAGAGCCATAAGTTTGCCTACAGAAATATCTTTAAGACTATTGTTGATGAGGGGCCTGGGGGTGGCTAAGCTGACTCAACCTCCCACTCCTGATTTTGGCTCAGGTCATGATCTTGAGGTCGGATCGAGCTCCATTTCGGACTAGGCATGGGGCTAGCGTGGGATTCTCTCTCTGCTTTTGCCCCACTTGTGTGCGACCATTGTCTGCCTCTCTCAAAATAAATAAATAAACATTTCATTTAAAAACAGTATTTTAATTATTCATTTAATAATTCAAGGTCTTCTTTTCACATTTATATGTCACTCAAAGAATAGGATTTAGTTTTTTATTGGATTTATGTCTAAAATTCTGTTTTTTATTAGAACATTTAATTCACAACAAATTTATAACAAGTTTCATGTTTTCATATCTACTCTCTGAAGAGTAGTGTTATGCCAGAAATGAGAGATTGTGAATGAATTTAGCATTTGCTTTTTTAAAAAAGTGTGTTTATTTTGAGAGAGCAAGCGAGAGAATGAGAGCATACGGGCTACATGTGTGTAAGTAGCGGAGGGGCATAGAGCACCCCAAGCCCACTCTCTGCCCAGAGCCTGACTCAAGGCTCACCCCAAGGAGCCATGAGATCACGACCTGAGCCAAATGCGAGCGGAAATGAAGAGTCAGGCGCTTAACTGACTGAGCCACCCCGGGGGACACCCAGGGGCCCTGAACATTTATAAAATAATAAAAATAAATAACCACTCAAACAGAACAAAATGCCACAGTGTCATCTATAACCCACAACATATTTGTAAATCAGTAAGTAAAATGACAAAAAAAAATAGGCAATTGTCAGAGGTTAAAAGCAAATAATAGCAAGAATCTAAAATTATAAGCAATCTCTGAGGCCACCAGTTGATCAGCAAGCATTGGCCAAATCTGGTCGTATTGAACTTTATTATTTTCAATTAATTTAGGCAAAAAGTCCATGTAAAAAAGGAAAATCTGATAGAACACCCTGACCTGATGTTGAGCTTATGGCTCAAGGAAATAAAAATATATCTACTTTTCAGAGGAAGCCATAAGTAAATTATGTTAATCTTGGCAGTAGGTAAGAGAGAAGTGCTCTTAAAAATGATAACTATGGGGCACCTGAGTGGCTCAGTTTGTTAAGCATATGACTCTTGAATTCCACTCAGGACATGCTCTCACAATTAGATTGATCCCTGTGCAGAGCTCTGCACTGACAGCATGGGCCTGTTTAGGATTCTCTCTCTCCTTCTTTCTCTGCCCCTCCTCTGTGCTCTGTCTCTCAAAACAAATTTTAAAAAATTGATAATTATTAGCTATTTCTCCTCTGAGATTTTAGTTTTAATTTATATAATAGCCACACGATGAAAAACCTCACTGATTCCATTTTAAATGAGATTTGGAATGATAGTGCCAGGAAAGGGCAAGTAGTACAAAGGTTTTCTTTGCCAACTTTTACCTTAGGCCTTTATATAGTTCCACAGAGAGAAAATGTATATACAATACACAAATGAAAAATATATTTTTTCACATAATGTAATAAGGAAACTTGAATGAGAAGCAAGGTAAACATCTCCGCAGATATATAATATCAAATAAATGAAACAAAATAGAAGAAAAGCCAAGCCTATAAAATGAACAAGCTCTATTTATAAGAATAAATAGAGCTTACAGATATATAATATATATATATAAATATTCTGGGTGAATAGTACATGTACCGTCCAACCAGAAATTCAAATAACATGGATAGAACCATGCACAGTACTTTCTGAATTAAATCCTTTCAGAAAAGAGAAGAAACATGAAATTTCATAAAGGTCTTGCTTGAGTGGATTCTTAAGCATTCTTAAAGCCACCACATTAGGCTATGAAAGGCCCTTCTGGATTCAATAAAATTTGTTTTCCTGCAAAGCAATATAGTTCATTTGAATAAAATGTGTAGTTATCAAATGGACAAATAGTGGTTTAAAAAGTTTTGTGGTTTAAAAAGTTACCTTTATTATATTCTTGAACAATAATTATAATAGTAGCTTCCAGACTGTGCATTTATGATTGCCAGACACTTTTCTGTATACTTTCCAAGAATCAAATGACTCATTTCACCCACTTTGTAAGCCAGGCACTATATTCTTATTTTACAAATGAGAGAAGTAAAGTATCATGATGTTTGTAAAGTTCCTAAAGATACACAGATAATAGAAGCAAAAACCATGCTTAGTCATAAATTCAGCTTATGTATTCTGAATATATTCACTTTATTAAAAAATAAGTCAGTTTGAAAAACGGACAATCTGTCTGCAGGTGGTCATATAAACCCTTAGCAAGCATTTGTTAAACATTCAATAGCTGAGTCTTTTCCCTGAATAGAGAATATTACTTGCTGTGTGCCATGTAATGTATTGGGAAATGTTCTAACTATTATATGTGGAAATATATGTAGTCATGTTATACACAGCATGATACTAGGTAACTGCCCATTGTCTTTACTGTGTTGTTTTTTGAAATGTTTGGACAAATTTACCATCTTGATTGCAGTGATTGGTCCAATAATTGTTTTTAAAGTCACAAATAAAAATTTTCAGGACTAAATTTCCCTTAAATTAAGAATTCATTTATCTAGAAAACAAACTCAGAAATTATTTTTGATTTTTCAAATTTAAAGTAGTTAAATAAGTATATGGAAAATTTTCATTATCGAAAATGCAAAGATATACAGACTATTTTGCTAGCATTTGTTATGTTCTATATTCATTAGTTGGGGTAAACCTACATTAATAAATATAGCACTGGCTAATGAACCTGATTATAAAATTCTTTATGATACCAAGCAACTATAATTCATTAATAATACTTTTCATGCTTTTATGAATTTGATAGTTGTACATAAACTTGGTTCAAACAGTGATTCTATTCTATATTTATGCAATAGTTGATTGTTCTTGACTTGGAAAAAATAATGTGAAGATAATGTTTCTTTTCTAAGCCTATGGTTTTCAAAGATGAGGCTGTGCATATTCTTTTAAATATAAATAAAATTATTTATTTCTAAATAAAATTACTGATTTAAAACATATCTATATATTATTAAGGCATACTTATGCATCAACAAGTTTTACTCTCTCATGTCTGTCATTCCTTTTGGGCTTATTTTCATTAGGTGAAAAATATGATCCATTTAGTCCACTTGATTAGCATCCAGCCATCTGAGATGTTTCTCAAACAGAAAATTATTTGCAAAAATAAAGACAGAAAAAGAATTCATAGTATTAAGCACCTGTAATGTGTATAACACTTAGGTTACTTTAATTAATTGAACCTAATAAAACCTTTAGGTAAGGGTGGTTAGCCTTATTTTACGGAAACAATATTAGCTCAGAAAAGTCAAATGATATTTGTTATATCATTAAGAACTTATTGAGAACCAAGTGTATGCCAGACATTTCTTCTTCTAACCACTTGGAATACATTGCTTAATAGAAAAGAGAGAGAGAGAGAGAGAGAGAGAGAGAGAGAGAGAGAGAGAGAGGGAGAGAGAGAGAAGTCCAAGCATGAAACTATGATGTGAAATAAAGTAGGCAGGGCCAAGATTAAAGTCAGATATTTTGATATTTATTATATTATATATATGATTTTTGTGATTTTTAATTAAATTTGTATTGTGTTGATATTGTATGTATCATATATAGACATCAATATATATATATTCCATCTTTGTGATGGGAAAAGGAAAAATCCTAAATAACTTACTGTTTTGTGAAAAGAAGACATAAAGACAAAGCAATAAAGCAATCACCATTTCTATGGCACCTAATATGTGTCAGCTGGTGTGCTATGCACTGGGTGGTGAGCAAGTACATGACCTTCCTTACAGTGTATAGAGAGGGAAGGAAGATAGCTCAGAAGTCAGTGAAGTCATCAGCCCCCCTCCTCTTCTGATCACTTTTCTCTCTTGTCTCTGCTATAAGAGATTCCCCTTGCAGCCTTAAAGTGAGTGTCGGTATTCATCAGAGCAGCAACCCTTCTTGTCCACATTCAGTGAAAGGGTGGAAAATGGAAAAAGGGAAATGGTAGGAGGAGGGACGGAGAAAGAAATTGGAGGTGAATTGAAAAGGGTGAAGAGGAGAGGGAGACTTTACTCTTAAATATAATTTCTGCATGTAAGTCCAATTATATCAACTTAAACTACATATAATATGACAAATACCTACCTACGAGAATGCCATATGCTGATATTTTAAAACTGGCACAGTGTCTGGGATATCCATGATTGATTATTAGACCATGGTTTCTCAATGTGGGCCTTATGATATTTTGAGTTAGATAATTCTTTGTTGTGGAGGGTCTTGCTGTCAGCATCCCTGATCTCTACTGTTAGACGCTGGTCAGGCTTCCAAGTTTGTGACTACCAGGAAGGTGTTCAGACGTTGCTAAAAATTCCCTATAGAACAAGCTCACCTTTGGTTGTGAATCGCTGCTGTTAGAACAATCAGGGCTTAGAGCTGGATAAGCGGGTTGGGTGGTGAGAGTTAGCAGGTCAACAACAACAGTATTATTTCTCTGTTGCTGATAAAGAAACTGAAGCTTAGATAAGAAGCTTCTTATGGTTATACAATCAGTAATCTGTGATCTGCCTAAATATAAAGCCAATATTCTCATAACTTTGATATATGTTCCCCCCTTAATATTTACCACTCACCATGTATCTCTTGATGTTCTAAAACATTTTCACATAATTACTACTTTCTTCCTCATACTGCTCAGTCAGTGAAAGAAACATCTTTCCCTATCTGTTGGCAGTTAGATTATTACTGTTTGAGATGACTTAGAATACTAGGGTAGCACTGTCAAAATCTGCCCAGGAGACTAAAGAAGGTTGCCAAAGGAAATGATAGTTTGTGAGACCAGAGGAATAAGTATGGTCTGGGACACATCCAAAGAGTCCATACCAAGTAGAGGTCCTAGGTCTAACATTGATAGATGCACACAATTGTAAAAGGATGCTGCATTAAGGAATTAAAATGATTTATTGCAAATAGATTGTACATACATAAGATAAGATGCCTGGAAGAGGCAGAATGTCACACCACGTACATCATGCTAATGGGTTTAGATACTATCCAGTTGATGATAAAGAGTCATTGAAGGAATAGGACCGCCAAGTTAATAATAGTACTAAGTTGTTAGAAAAGCACTTTGACGATACTGTGGGAATGTTTTAAAAAAAATTTTTGTCTTAAGTTTTTACTTATTATTGAGACAGAGAGAAATGGAGCATGAATGGGGGAGGGGCACAGGGAGAGGGAGACACAGAATCTGAAGCAAGCTCCAGACTCTGAGCTAAATATCAAGCACAAAGCCCGACACGGGGATCGAACCCAAGAACCGTGAGATCATCACCTAAGCCAAAGTCGGCCGCTTAACCGACTGAGCCATCCACGTGCCCCAATACTGTGGAAATTAGATGCGTGAATGAGAGGGGGATTATTTGACCAAAAGAAGAATAAGGAGGTTTAGACAAGTGTAGGTGAAAGATGATAAGCAACTAAACCAAAATGACTTCAGTAGTTTTGAAGAAAAGGTCAAGTTCCAGTCAGACTGAGAAAAGATCTATGATAGATGTTAACTAACTGTATCCTGTAAAAGAAAGAAAAGGTAACACTTAGGTTTTTGGCTTGGCCATCTGATTGTTACAATACACTGATAATGGGATACAAGAAAACAAAAGATGGATGGGACAGGGAAGGGTGTTAAGAAGGCACATGGTTGTAGATGATGAATAGGAGAAAGGGAAAACCACCTCACAATGCATTCTTGTTTCACTTCAAACTATGTTTATTTAATTATGTCTCTAATTTTAGAAAAGGTTATTTCAGTTAAATATATTATAGATATACATACACATATATATACACACATACACATACATACACACATACATATACACCCATGTGTACATACACATACATATATACACACATATGTATTTGATTAGATTTTTGGATCAATTGCCTTTATCTCTTTTTGATGCAGTTTTTGTTTTTGTAATATAGTTAACAGTATACTATAGGCAGAAACTTCTATTGTGCTTCTCATACTTTGCTTTATGTTGTATGCAAATCCTTATAGTCAGTATTTAATATACTATGCTATATTCAATATATTACAGTTATATTAAAGTTGTACAGTATTTAATATACAGTATTAAGTTTTGCATTATAAAAGCATGAAGTAAATATCTTAGCATATGAAATTTTTTTGTATATTAAACTCTTTCCTGAGGATAAGGTCTCAGTTGGTTTATGGAACCAAAGTTTATGTGTATCTATTTTTCCTATTCTGTATTGCTTCATTTCTTTCATGAAGCACTGTATTAAATTATTTACACACAAGTAATATTTAAGTATCCCATTCATTTCACTCCATGTTGAACATGAATATAATAATTTTTTATTGTTTATATGATAGCCAAGTACTTATGTACAAATAATATATAAATATAAATTTTAATGTATTTGATTAGTTCTCAAGGGACCACAATTTCCACACATATTTAAAGTATTTATATTTCTTTATTTTTAAATTGCCTTTCTATGCTTTTGTTCAAATATCCATATGTCTGTCACATAGGAAGCACTCATTAAGTTAATTAGCAATTAATGATTTGAGACATTGGTAAATTAAATATATTAATACTTTGTATTACTTAGGATATTATTTTAAAAGAGTATATCATCTATTTAGGGAAATAGATGATAATTAAAAGACAATTTAAATACAGCAAGTAAGCATGAAAATATAATAGTATTGTAAAATTTAAAATGAATATGTATATAAATATAAAATATATATTTATAAAACTGAAATCACTTAATAAGTTCCCTCAAATGATAAAGCCAAGTGTTGGGATTTTAACTAAAGCCTGGAATACCTCGTTCTATTTTCTCCTCCTGAATTAACAATAAACTTCAGTATTTCCAGAGGCGAATAAGAGAGGGAGAAGACATTTTATTAGCCAAGTATAAGTCCCACTTGATGCTTGCTTTCAGGGTCTTCCTTCTTCTATCTTTGTAGCTTACCATAGAATAAAAATGATATTTAACTGCACAACACAAATTAATAAATGTAAAAATCAACATTTACAGCTTTTTAATCTCCCTTTATTTGCCCAACTGCAATATACTGCAAATTCGGTTGATCTTGTATTAATCCTACATAGTAGAGTGAAAACAACTTGATATTAGAAAGTTATTGAAAAAATTTTAATATGTAGGAAAAAATTTATAGGTAACTAAAACATGTGTTATATTTTAATTTGATCACTGCTCATATAAAATATAATATATTTTAATTCGATCCTGTTAGTATTGATATAATATATTTTAATTTTATCTTGTTAGTATTAAATATAATTTCATTACACTACAACTAAAGTTCAGGCTACATTGAAAAATGCATTCATTGTTTAGGTAATATGTGCTAAGTGCCGAAATACTGTAGAGACCCATTTTGGTTGGCCTCTCTTTCTCACTTTCCAGTTTTTTCTAGGAACATTTTGATTCTCATCTCATGTTATGCTCATTTCTTTGGTCCACTTAAAAAATCCATAGGTTTTACCCTTATTACTATGCATTTCTATGTATGTGTGGTTCCTCTAACATTCTTCTACCTGTCATCTTATGTTTTATTGCTGGACATCTATTCTGAGATGTTTCACCAATATTACAAACACAGTACAACCAAAATTGAACTCATTATTCACTCTTGCTAATATTTTTAAAACAGTTTCACTCTGGTTTATTATACTAGCTTCATACCTTTCCTCCTAAGTTCAGCTAGGCTTATCCCATTCATTATTAATAACTGTCTTTAACTTAATCTATATACTTAAACTCCGGACTAAGTGCTTCACTTATGTTATATCATTTAATCCTCATGACGACCTGTGAGATAAGTCACAATACCGCCATTATCGTGATGGATAACTGAGCTTCACGTGGCTGAGACGGCTTTTCCACAGCCACATAGCCAGTAAGAATCAGCGATGGGATGTAAGGTCTGCTCCACATGACGCCAAAGCTAGTGAGTAACTGAAACATGACTGGCAACTACGTAATACTGTCAGAATGAATCTGAAATACCTATGTTGCTCCCCTTTATAACATCCTTCAGCGACTCCCATAGTGCCCTCAGGATTTCATGTAACTCATTGGATTAAAAGCCATTTTAAGATCTACTTGAAGTAGTCTGTTTATAAAAGATAAATATGAAATACATTGTCCAATATCAAGCTAACCTATAGAAAAAAATATGTCACTGTTCCTGGAGTCTTCAGAGGGCAGCGGGGGTCTATCTAAATAGGGTTTCTATTTCTCACTGGAGTTATAACAAATTTTAGAAAGAAACAACAAAGACTTTTCTTTTTGCCACTGATACAGTTAAGGTTGAAAGGCATGGCTTGCAATGTGTGAACCTAATGGTCCTGAAAATCCTGACCGTGGAAGTGGCGGACTCGTCCCAGCAGTCCTGACACCTTCTCCTGCAGAATCAAAGCTCCTGCCAGAGTGGCCGAGTAGGCTGCCCGCTGGCAGGTGCGCAGATCTCAGGGGGAAATGAGTGGAGCTGTGACAAGCTGGCCAAACTATACTCTGTAAATTTACAAACAAGATAAAAAACTACTTCTCCAGAGTGAAGCAGTGAAGAATGAGAAGGTGAGGCAAATCACTTCTCACGGAAATCAAGAACCGGAAAAGGTAAACACTCTTATCCCGTTTACCCAGGCTGAATTTCACCGACACCCCTCTTTTGGTCTGCTGGCATCATATCCAATCTGTCAATCCCACTGTCAGCATGCCTAGAACATCTCATTCAGCCTCTCCCTGTACTCGGTTTCTGTTGTTGTAACTAGTGCAACAACCTCTAACTGATTCTTCTGTGTTTCCCCTTTCTTTTTCTGTGTTGGCTTTCTCCATGAGCTGAATACAGATATTCATACTCCTACACTGCTCTGATGCTGAAACCCCTTGATAAAACAAACAAACAAACGAACAAACAAACCTGATCTATCATCGCATGTAGTAAAAGTCTGACTGCAATCCAAGGTTTTCTATCCTCTGACATAAACCCACCTATTCTATTATCATCATTCACTGTTTACCTTGAACAAGATCATTTATTTATTCCTCAGCACAACCATTCATTTCCTAACATTGTGCCCTTTTAGTGTTTTTTCTATTTACCTGTAACAATTAACAATATACAGAAATTATATTTGCATTGAAATATGAATATTTAACTGTCATAACTGATAGATAAATGACAGGCTGCTTTGTTACATATAGATGAGGTGTAGGGATTTATGTAAAAGGAGCTGCATGTGTATTTAGAGATGATTACATATGACAGCCAGTGTAATCAAATTAAATTGTGGCATTATCACAACAGTTGGTACAGTGAGTATTTTGTGCTCAATGGAGAATTTATGACACGAACTTTCTCCACTCATTTGTAGCGTTAACACCTTTATTTTTCAGATAGTTTGAGTTACAACAAAAGTGCATTTGTAAATTCTCTACTTACTTTCACAAAAGAGAGAAGAGACAACAATTAAAATTTTCCAAGTCTAAATTTTTCTTTAGAAATCAATTCTTCTTCTACTGACTTCCTGAGATCATTTCTGCACACATTGAATGTTGACATTACATGCTTGATTTGGATAGTGATGTTATTACTTCTTCAAAATTAAAATTCTAATAGAAAATAATGAACTTCTTTTACTATACCCAAACTATTAATTGCCCAGTAATTATAGATTTAAGTCTGTCTTTCATATTCATTGATAAGTGAAGTAATTATTTTTTACCTTTGTTGTATTCTACTTTAACTATTGAAAGCAAAAATGAAATACCACTATTTTAAAAAAAGGAATATCTTTTATAATATTTTCCAAAGTATATTTTGAGTTTATTTTATAAGATTTTCAAAAGTATGTTTAAAATGTTTTTAATACAGTATTCATCAAGTGGAAACTATTTGCATAAAGAATTCATTCTCATTGACAGTTCAATTTGATCTCTATATTACAGTTCCTTCTAAAGAAGGAAATTGAATTCTCTTGCATATGCTATGTCTGTTTCACCAGGTAAAGAAAGACTAATGATGTCAGATTACTTTTCAGTGGGATAGAATGAACTAAATTTGCATCAAGGGAGAAATGATTTCTTAGCCACAGACACATGCATTGATCAGATTGTCTGTGAGTAGTTTATTCTATGTATTTATATATTTTCTTTCAATCTTGCTGTCATCTATTATTATACCACATTTATCATCAGAGAATTAAAGTGAGAAAGCAACTTCCAAAGACTGCCTGAAATGAGTTGAAGTTTGCCCACTAAATCCTTCAGCTGTTTCTCTAACAAGAATCCAGAAGGAAGAAACAATCTTTACCCATGAAAACTAGGATACTATGTCAAGTGGGTTATTTTTCTCCAAACACTGGCCTGCTGAGTTTTTGGTGCCATGTTAAATGAGGATTAATATCAATTTTTTTTAATTTGAATGATGCCACCAAACTATCATTTAAAATTTCTGAAAAAAAAAGCAATATAATATCCTCTAGCAGAACCAGTAAAGAGATGATATTAACACAAATATTTACAAATAAAACACAAGTCACTGAACAAAGAAATGATATTTAGAATATTGTTGTAATATTGCCTTCAGTATGTTATTTTTGAGAAACATAATGTGCCATCTGGGGGGAGGCAGGGGCTTAGTAATAGATGCATAATATCCAGCCAGTATCTCTTGGGCTATAAAACAAACACTTCCATTGTTGTACCTGGGTATTTATCCATTGCTAAATAGTACTCTGTCAGCATTTCTTGCAGTGTGGGACATGCAAATAGTGTTATGATACATTCTGGATGAAAAAAATGAAGACAAATACATGTAAGAAGTGTTATATACTTTATACCCTTCTTAGAATTTTACCAGACAAAATATAAATGCACAAAACAAGAGGGTTCGTTAAATTAAATTTTATGTATCCACAAAGCAGAGTATTTTAGAGCCCCATTGTCACTACCTTTATTTATGCTATTTATGCTATCATTGCCTTTAATAAGAATTCCACTTAATTCAGCTTCTTGTCCCCATTTTTAAGCCTCTGGAAACTTTTTCTACCTTAAAGCAAAATTGACTGATATAAAAAGGCCAATCTGACCCTACTATTTTTTCATTCTTCAAAGCCTCCCTATATTTTTGTTTTATTGTCCAAACTTCTTAATATACCATACAATAACATTATTATTTGTCCAACTTCATCTCTCACCTTTAACTCTGCATTTCAGCCAAACTAGGTTTTAAATTCCACACTCTCTTAAACACATTGGAAAGCACTTGGTGTTTTCTCACTGCCTTTTTCCTTCATTTTATACATTCTTCTCATACTGTAGACAATAATTTCATTGGCATGCAGTTTTCAAACCCCTTGACACCCCACCTTAACCCCTCACTTTGAGTTCCTTTTCCTTCCAGCATGTTCCCCAGCCCTCTGTACCTGCATATCATAGTATTTAATTGTTGAAATGTAACTATTTTCTTCTTCAAATGGGCTGTAAGTCTAATAATAGTAAGGCATTGGCCTACCCCATTCATTATTTTATCCTCAGCAGTTAGTGCTATATCTCTTACATAGCTGATTTTCCTCTCCAAGTGTTTATTTGGAGTAACATATAGTGTTACTATATGTTAGTTAACATATAGTATAATATTAGTTTCAAGTATAGAGTTCAGTGATTCAGCACACATGTAACACCCAGTGCTCATCCCAAATGCCCTTCTTAATCCCTATCACCTAATTCACCCATCCCCCTGCCCTTCTCCCCTCTGGTAACCATCAGTTTGTTTTCTATAATTAAGAGCCTGTTTCTTGATTTGCCACTCTTTCTTTTTAATAGTTTATTGTCAAATTGGTTTACATACAACACCCAGTGCTCTTCCCCATAAGCTACTCTTAATGGACCCCCACCCCTGCCATTATGTTCATTTGTTTTGTTTCATAAATTCCACATATGAGAGAAATCATATGGTATTTTTCTTTCTCTTACTGACTTATTTAGCTTAGCGTAATACTCTTCAGCTCCATCCATATCTTCACAAATGGTAAGATTTCATTCTTTTTGATAGCTAGCAATATCCCATTGTATGTATTTATAAACATATATATATGTTATATACATATATACATATATATAAGTTCTTCTTTATTCATTCATTATTTATGAATTCATCCATTCAGTCGATAGACATTTAGGCTTTTCCCATAATTTAGCAATTGTTGATAATGCTTACCCAGCAGACTGCTTGATTTTAATTCATTTCCCAAATTTTTGAAATTGAACAAGTATAGCTGTTAAGATAACAACAATAAAAATACAAAATATTAAGGGAAAAACAAAGTATTTATGAACTTGGAGTTTATATATTGGAGTAAGAGTGGAGAAAATAACTTTAGATAGTTATCATCAAGTAAGGTTAAGAAGAGTGTTAAGTAACCAGATGAGGAAATTGGGAAATGTACTAAAAGGTCTTCCAGAAAATGTTAGAAGTTTTTGGAATGGATGTAACCCAATGAAATGCATTTTACTAAGGTTAGTCTGGTGGTGAAAAATATAATTAATCAAAAAGACAAGTTCGAGCCCTGAGAGAGCACTCATGAGGTTTGTAAATTAACATTGTCTAAACCTTAAGAGTGGTAATAAATATGTGAGAGAGGAGAGAAGTGCCTATCTTCTCCCCTAGAATAGAAATGAATGCAGTGGGATTTTGTGACTATAAGATTGTATATAGGTACCAGAATAATCAATTAAGTGTTGTACTTTGAAAGACCAAATTTCCAAATAGTATAGGCAGTATCATCTTCTAAGAGACTAAGAAACACTGTTAAGAATGTTTTCTGAAGGGAGTAGAAGTGAGAGGAGAGAGGGATCTGACAAAAAACATAAAAAATGTCTACTAAACAACATTTGTCTCAATGAAGATGGTAAACTACAAACTTGCAAAACCAATTAAAAATTGTATAAGGTTTTATACCTCAGTGCTCAACTGTTCCTATGACAGGGAGAATGAAAGTTACATGAATGCATTACAGATGGGGGTTTACCCAGGATTAGTGGCTGAAAGTAGAATTGAAGGAATTAAAGCTCTAGGCCAAGAGATATCCATGGGGCATCAATGAAAGAGACAGCTGGGATAAAAACCAGGACCAAATTTGTTGATCTAAGAGTGGAAGGCATGGCCATGTACTAGATATCTCAATGTATTCACAGAGCAGAACCAGTAGAATGAAAATGGTAGAGGGGTCAATTTTGTGGTCTGGGAATGAGAATTAGAATTACAATTACAGAGGTGAAGTAGTTCAAGGCAGTGTCTATGGAAGAAGGTAGCTGAACTGGGCTGGAGGTCAGGGCATTCTGTGGGATTGTTTGCTTAATATCTGCTTCCTCCAATGGAACTTGATTTGCATGATGACAAGGATCATGTCTGCTTCTGCTACCATGTTATTCTCGATGCCTATCATAGTGCCTCAAAATAGCAAAGGCTCCCTAAATAAGCATTTTATCAAAGTGAATTATGCAATTAAGTCAAGGATTTTAGATGGGGTGTGAGCAGTTGCCTCAAAGACTTTAAGTTTGATATTTAACTAAAAGTTAGGCTAAAAGTCCCTTTGTTACGAACAATTGATTGGTAGTTGATAGAAATAGGAAGAGGCTACAGAATAGGTGATAGAAACAGATGTCAGGAGCTCCCATATAAATAAGCGGGAAAAAAATAAAAGAAGGTACAAGAAAGGGAGACTGACTTACTTACTCAATAAGTATTTATTGACTTTCCAGTGTCTGCAAGGTCCTGGTATTGAGAATAATTTGTAAATATAGCAGACGCTGTCCCTGCCCTTCTGGAGCCTTCATACTGGGGAAGCAAACTTTATTATTATTAAATTAAAATTTAAGTAATTAAAACAGACATAAATGTGATATAAGATACTTATGTAGACTTGCAGGAAGATAATCTTTAGGAAGATATATTTATACTGAGTAATGAAGATCAAGTAGCAGTTAAATTTATGAAAGGGATGGCAGTGGCCGGGGAGGAGGTAGCGCTCCAGGCAGGTAAGTGTAATGCAGCAGTTAAGAATGTTACAAATAATTACTACCCCCCCCAAATTATCTTTTGGAAATGTTAAGAAAAAAATTCTTAATGGATTTAAATATATTTTCACTGAAGGTGTTCAGACGAAACTACAAAAAATATTATTACTCCAGTCTTTCTCTCCAGTCTCACATTGAACCCATCAGCAGATCCTCATGGAAACATCTTCCAAATCCATATCCAATTTGAGAGTCTGATGAATTCTTATCATGTCATCCACTGCCACCTATTCCAAGGCACTTTTATTTCTCGCCTGTCCTGTAACAGTAGGCTTTTCAATACTGCTCCTCTGCTGCCAGCTTTACAATCAGAATGATCTTGTACAAAGAGAAGTCTGACCAGAGCACTGCCACTGATGCACATCCCAATCAGGGAATTCCCAGCTGCTCTTAGAGAAAATTCCAAATTCCAGACAATGATCTCCAAAGATGAGATATCTGGCTTCTATCTCAATCGTGGCTTTCCTCTCCTCATTCCCTCCCCAAGTTTACTGGGCTTTAGTCCATCAAGACTGTTTTTCCATTCTTTAGGATGAAAAACTCATTCTGGTCTCAGAACTCTGCCTCAATCCTCTTTCCTCAGGTCTTTGCAAGCTTTGTTTTTCTGTATCAGTCAGGTTTCTGAACTCATTTATGCCTTCAGTCTTTACTTTCCAACCAAGCTTTCAATCCCCCTCTGGGTTTTATTTTTTATGATACTTAATATTTGAATTTCCATTTCTTACTTGCTTGTGGCTACACACACATACACATTCATAGGTACATTAGCATGCAAATACATAATAGATGCACAGATAGAAAGAGAAATAGTCTTTCTTCCACATTAGGATATACATTTCATTAAAAGAGACAAGTATTTGGCTGCCTATTCACTCATATTTCCAGGTAAAGAACTGTACCTAGTACAGTATCTGCTCAGTTAATGGTTGATGATTGCATATAATTAAGCCAAAGAGTATTTCAAAATGACTTCTTTAAAGTGACTATATCTGGAGCACCTTGGTGGCTCAGTCAGTTAAGTGTCTGACTTCAGCTCAGGTCATGATCTTCCGGTTTGTGAGTCTGGCTCTGTGTTGGGCTCTGTGTTGAAGACTCAGAGCCTGGAGCCTGCTTCAGATTCTCTGTCTCCCTCCCTTTTTTCTGCCCTTTCTCCACTTGCGTGCTTTGCTTCTCACAAAAATAAATAAGTAAAACATTAAAAAATTAGAAAAGATAAAATAAAATGATTATACTTTAATGCAAGCCTCCCTAAAATCATTTTCTTAATTTTATAATTAAATATATTATTAATATTTCTAAATATCAGTATACTCAAAATATATTTTTGAAAACTACTTATTTTTTGGTTGTGATATTCTCCATTCTCTTAGGCACACACATTTGCCCCCCACCGCACCTTTCTTTATGCTGTTCCTCCTATTTTCCACTCCAAAAAATTCAGCCTGAATTATCATTTAAGGAAAATTCAGATTCCTTGTGATGCATGAGAATTTTGCCATCCCTCCAAATGAAAGTAACTCACTGTTTCTCCAACAATAAAATATTTTGCCTTGGGACACCTGGGTGGCTCAGTCAGTTAAGCTCCAGACTTTTGGTTTAGGTTCAGATCATAATCTCATGGTTCATGGTTTCAAGCCCCACATCACCTGCTTCAGATTCTCTCTCCCTTTCTCTATGCCCTCCTCTACTCTATTATTTCTCTCTCTCTCTCTCTCTCTCTCTCTCTCTCTCTCTCTCTCTCTCTGTCTCTCTGTCTCTTTTTCTCAAGTAAATAAACACTTAGCAAATATATTTTGTCCATGCTGTCACTAATAATCAGTGTTCTTTATTACAGATAGGTGACCCACTGTGGTTTACATTGTATTCCTCTAAGACTGTAAGCTCCTTGAAGGAATGATGCATTTAAATACTTAAAAACAAAAGAAGCAAACAAAAAAAAACAAACAGATAGATTTTAAATATCTTCCTGTTGAGCCTTTTTTCTTGTCCAAACCTAGATGTTGGTTTTTTAGTGCCTTTGCCTGCCGTGTGTTGATTGAACCCTCCCCAATACAACCAAAATAGTACATGGTTTTATATGTACAAACTGGGAAAAATATCCATTGAACTGAGATTTTTATTTAATTTTGAAGTGTCTACTTTACTAATCTAAGTGAAAAAAATAAATGTTATTACATTAATTTCAGTGAAATATGATTAGTGTATCTATTAACACTATGATCAAGTTGCTGTATGGACAGTAAATGAAGTACTGAACAATATTTGGAGAAAGTAGATATTATACTTTTTCCACAAATTTCAGATATAATCCTGGAACCAACTACTGTGCCTCTTTATCTCTTTCCTGCACTTCTTATATTTTTGGCATTGATGTAATGAATAATTAGGAGCAGATTTCTATGCGTTTCTATGAATTTCCAATCTAACTATAAATTCTATAACAAATGTGATTCAGCAGTCTGATTGCAAACAAGCACGTTGACATTATATTGAAATAAATGAGTCTTTTTATGCTCAAAGGAGAGGTTTGTTTTCTTTCCATGTATTCCTTATGGACCTGAATATATCATTATCTTCTATTGTGAGATTTCAAGGGAATACAGAGTAACTCTGAATAAACCTGTTAGAAAGCTCTCCAAAGATACCTTATGGTAATGTCACGCTGTGTTTACATAGCCCAGGGCACAAAACTTTGCTAATCTTAATCTTTATCGCAATATAATTAATTCACCCCCAAATAGCACAATTAGGACTGAATCAGACTCTCTTCTCTTTAACATCATCACCTTGAGTCAGATTTCTGAGAACATTCTCAGTCTTTTCTTCCAAGCTGTAGATTTAGTGGTAACAGGACTAGAAAGAAAAAGAAAACAAAATCCACAACAATATTCCTCAGGAGAGAGAGGAAAAAAAAAAAGATTGGAAAAAAAAAAAAGATTGGCTAGGCTATACTGTTATGTCCATGTTAATTATTATCAGGGTTAGATTTAGAAAAATGATTTGGCTTTTTTTGTTTGGCTTGAATATTTTTAAAATAACTTTTTGAGTCAGTAATGTGTTTGAAATTATATCTATATGGTAATTACATGCCTATTTTTGATAAATCTATATTATATAACATTGCATTTTATACATTATAGTTTATATGGTTCATTATGCATTATATATTTTGTAAAATATTTCTAATGACCCCTATGTTCCTATGAAAACCAGCTATTATTTGACAGAGTAGCTTTTCCTAACTCATTTATTCCTAGTATTTCTCATTAAGTCACACTCTCTAGACGGCTTGTCTATAAAATTGGTGTTTTTGTTAGAGTAGCATCAGTAATCCCCATGGAGAATTAAAACCCCCCATCACCCCTACTTGAGTTGATGTGAAATCACATATCTTTTGTTACTCAGGCCACTGAAGAGACGTGGGTTCATTCCTAGTGAATGTGAATGCTTATAATCAAAACCCCTGTCAAGAGGAATTATTGTGTAGAGACCCCCTGGCAGTTCATGGCACTCCTCCAAAGAACTGATACTGCTCTCTTCTGTGCAAGGAGCCTCTGTGCTGAGTGTTTCGATTGTCTACTGGAAGACTCATTCAACAACAGAACTTTCTAGGACTGAACGTACTCATTTGAACACTGGTTCTTCTCAATTGGGAAGTGAATACTAGTCAACTTTTTCCTCTCCTTCGTGAAAATGTAACTGTCCATGTCACCCTGAGTTACTCTCATCAATGACAACCCTTACAGTAACAGCTCACCTCTCTTCCCAGACAGCCCATCCCCACCCAACTCTGAGTTCCAGAATAAGTTTGTGTAAAGATGTCACTCTTTGGGGCACCTGGGTGGCTCAGTCGGTGAGGAGTGGACTTCGGCTCAGGTCATGATCTCACAGTTCATGGGTTTGAGCCCCGCATCAGGCTCTGTGCTGACAGCTAGCTCAGAGCCTGGAGCCTGCTTCAGATTCTGTGTCTCCTTCTCTCTCTGCCCCTCCCCTGCTCACGCTCTGTCTCTCTCTCTCTCTCTCTCTCAAAAATAAATAAAACATTAAAAAGAAAGAAAGGTATTTGAAGGGCTAGACAAAATGAGAAACAAATAATTAGTTAAACTTCTTCAGGGCGATTGTTAAGAAACCAATTTTTTTCCTTCATTTCAATAATAAAAATAATACATAAATGGTGTAAAATATGGAAAAATAATAAGATTAGATATTAGTTTCACTTTTTTTTCCCCTAAAGGGTAAGATACATGCTGGTGGGAATTTTTGTTTTTTGCCTATTTGTTTTTGTTCTGAAGTAATCCCTTTATTTTCAAATAAGTTATTTTAAGCCCTTTAATATTTGACAGGCCTTTCCTATAGAATTTGTATGTATAATTTCTAGTACATCAATATATTTTACATCTACCTGAGTTGAAAGAGTGTATTTAATGGACAATTTGAAAGCCTCAGGGTCATATTACTAACCTCAATTGACAAAATGAGAAACTATGTCGATTCCTGAAGAAATATATTTCTTAGGTAAGTCTCAAAAGTGGCATAAATTAAATAATGTACAATGCATTTTCTGATAACGTTATAGCACAACAAAGTGACCAAACTGTCATGAAGCCAAAATACTCATGAAAATGAAACAAAATTAAATGCTTTGAAAAATTGTGTATGTATGTGTGTGTTTTGCACATACTTTAAGCTGGGTTTTCCTTTATTTTATTTTTCTTTAGCACTTATGATGGTTGTAGAAAAAAATAAAAGTATCCTTAACTTAGGTAACTTTGAGAGAAGCTAAAATTACAAAGAATATAACATTCAAACAAAAAATCCTCACATTATACAGGGAATATATATGCCTCTAACATTTGTTTTCTGGGTTAATCTAAAATGTTTCATAGCATTTACATGTTCTAGGGGCTCACAAGTGGCTAATTTGATTGGGTGTCTGATTTCAGCTCAGGTCATGAGCTCATGGTTTGTGAGTTTGAGTCTCATGACGGGCTCTGTGCTGACAGCTCAGATGCTGGGAACCTGCTTCTGATTCTGTGTCTCCCTCTCTCTCCACTCCTCTCCAGCTCACATTCTGTCTCTCTCTCTCAAAAATAAATAAACATTAAAAAATTAAATATTCTAATAGTTCTTATACTAACATTCAGAATGAAGTTATTTCAGATGTGGGAATAATTATTGAAAACATATAGCATTGCATGTACACATATTATGTGCATATATTTGTATATATATATGTATGTGTATATATGCATATACCTTTTGTTTTGTTTTGGTAGTTTGTCGTTAGGAAAGATATATTGAAACTGTGTTTATTGAATTGTTTATGATCCTGTGCACCTATGTTTCTTTGTTCAGGTAATCTACAATCTTCTTTCAGCAGTGATAATTCTAAAACACAGTATTATTGGGGTGCCTGGGTGGCTAAGTCTGTTAAGCATCCAACTTTGGCTCAGATCATGATCTCACTGTTCGTGGGTTCAAGCCCCATGTCAGGCTCTGGTCTGACAGCTAGCTCAGAGCCTGGTGCCTGCTGTCTCTGACCCTCCCCTGCTCACGCAGTCTCTCTCTGTCTCTCAGAAATAAATTTTAAAGAAACATAAAAAAATAAAACATTATTATTAAACAGATACTACTGAAGTTATCTACTCTAAAAAGATTAATGGTGGCACTTCAATAACAACACAGACTATATGAAAAACTCACACCTGAATTTATGTTGTAAACATTTCATAAGAAGATAGCTTCTACACTTCTTCATATTTTGTATGCAAAGGAACTATGGATTCAGTATGATTAACTTCCAAACTGTAGTTCTCTGTTTTTAGCTAAATTATTGTGAGAAAAGAATTTACGTTTTTTCACTTATTTTAATTTATTTTGAGAGGGAGTGAGAATGAGAGAGAAAGAGACAGAGAGGAAAAGGGAAAGGCAGATAGAGGGAGAGAGAGAGAGAGAGAGAGAGAGAGAGAGAGAGAGAGAGAATCCCAAGAGGGATCTATGTTGACATGGGACTTGAACTCATAAACCATGAGATCATGACCTGAGCTGAAATCAAGAGTTGGATGCCTAACCTACTAGCTATCTAGAGACTTCAGAATTTATATATTCTAAGCTTCCTCTTAGTCATGTGTAATTAATGGGAATAATAATTTCGACAGTAGTTCAGATTTTTACTTGAACTGTTTTTGCTCTTGAATATATGGGTAAACTTAACTCAGAACTTCCAAAATCATATCCTTGCTCTTCTTCAAACTTGTAGATTTCTGACTTTATTTGCTTACAATCCTTTTTTCTCCTTTCATATTAATACACAATTCGTAGCTTTCCTTTTCTGGTTAACCTTTGATGATCTCAGGTTATTGGAAGAAGTAGTCACTTTATGTCATGCATGATCAGCCTCTTTCAGGCTTGGAGAGTCTTTGCCACATGCTTCACAGCCTGCCAAGTGTCTTTGGGCCACACCTATGATTTTCTTCCACTAGGAAGAGTAGCACAGACTCACCCTCTCTGTCCTCAGTCTGCATGCATGCACACATGCACATCCATACGTTGTTTGAGACAATTCAGTTGTGCTAAAAAACCATTCCCTTAATTTTGCTTTATTACCCTGAAGGGCCACTCTGATAATTAAATGGGCTAAGGTTTTAAAACTTCATACCAATATACAGTAACACAATCAAAGTGGTTTCTTTTCCTATCAGACACTGCAGTCTGCATACAGTGGTACTAATTCTAAAACACATTATTATTAATTTATATAATTAACAGCTTCTACCATTTTCTAGCTAAAATCCCCCGAAACCATATCATCCCCTTCCTTAACTTATGAAAACTTTTTAACTCTGTATTTAAAATGGGTGATGAGATACATATATATAACATTGTAAGAACTACAAATTTCTATGCTGAAAGATACTCATAACTAGAGCCTTACTTTTTGCAATACATATTTTTATCAACCATTACAGTATATAAATACTGTACCAAACTTATGTAAAATTTTTCTTTCTGGGGCGCCTGGGTGGCTCAGTCAGTTAAGTGTCCAGCTTGGGCTCAGGTCATGATCTCATGGTTCGTGGGTTTAAGCCCCACATCAGGCTCTGTGCTGACAGCTAGCTCAGAGCCTAGAGCCTATCTTCAGATTCTGTGTCTCTTTCTCTCTGACCCTCCCCTGTTCATGCTGCCTCTCTCTGTCTCTCAAAAATCAATTTAAAATTTTTTAAAAATTTTAAATTTTTTCTTTTTTATATCTTGGTGATATCAAACAATTCCATTTTAATGGTATAAAAACCTATACATATTTACACAAAAATTTATTTTCTTGACTTTGTCATATTAAGAACTAGAAGAGCTACTCTTTAGGGATAATCTATGATAGCAGTGGTAATTTCAAAGAAAATTAGATAACAATTTCATGATTATAAAAGAAAAAAGTCCTAGACATTTATAGATTATGTAACATTTTTATTCCTATAATTTATATACAGACCTTACCTAATTTTTACTAGTACTTTGTTTATAAAATAGTGCCATTCTCATTTAGCAAAGAAAGAAACAAAGAGAGAAGATAAACAGAGGAGAACTATTCAGTAAAATTTCAGGATGCCTAATGTGTGTGTGAGTCAAACTGATCCTGTGAACGCTGACCCCCTATCACTGCTAGATGTTCTCAGGGACAGAGATCCAAGAAACACAGTCATGCTGCTGGTGGTTGATCTTCCTCTATGAAGACATACCTATTTTTTTCTGGTTTCCTCAGATTTAGAGTCAATGGACACTTTTTCTAAAGAAAGTGTGTTTAGTAAAGAAACTACCATAACATTGATTCAAAAATATATATTTAGCAACTACTGTATGCAGTTAAGTACATGTTTGTCACTAATCCCTATAGAAAGGCAATGGTAGAGTGCGGTATTTTTAATGTTTCTTATCCGTTCACCACTGAGGGCAGTTCTCACCATATGACTTGCAACAACCTTTTAAGAGTAAATGAGTATACTTCCACCCCCTATGAACTCAGAATGTCTAGAACTTACTTTCATTACTGTAAGGAAAGCAAAAGTGATATATGTGTCACTTTTTAGTGGATAAAGAACTGACTCATTGTTTTCTGAGATTTGTTTACCTTTGGTGATAAGAACTAGAAAATTCCCAGATGGAAACCGCATCACAAGATTGGGTCCCAAATGGTGATGATATAGAGCAGAGCTTTATTGAACACCTTGTGAGCATGTAGAAAGGGCTTTTCTGATTTTTTTTTGTACTGCTGAAAAAGGCATCTTTTCCTGATGACTTAATAAGGAAATAAAGTTATATATAATATGCAAATTATGCAAATAACACAATGTATGATATTAGTTTCTTGAAATTTCATAGCACATGCTAGTATATTAAACACTAACAATTCATTAAGCATTAACAATCCAGTATAATTTAAAAAAAATAATGATGGAACTCACTTTTTTAAGTTCCTATTATAGAAAATGAATTTAAGATAATACTAGTTTAGAAGAATGATGAAAGATTTAAGAAATGAAAATATTACTTCAAAACCAAGAACCCTCCATCTCTTATATCAAAGCTAACATAATCTAGAAATCAGGATCCTGAAAATTATGAAGCAGATGACCCTTTCATTGTAGCAATTCTATATATGAAAAAACTAATTATATCCGAAAGCCTTTTTATGCATATTCTTGAAAAATAGTATATTTCTGATAAATAAATAGCAAGTGATTTCATGTCTTCACATTACTGTAATTTTGCAATACACTAGGCTATTTCCTTTCCTTAAAATATCATGAAAAAATAAAATTGTATGCATTATCTGATATTTGATGAACTTTTTAGGAAGAAATGATTTTATATGCTCAAATTAATATGTTAAGGTTATAGCTACAAACACTAAGTTAAAACTGGAAGTTATTTTGTTCCATAACTACAATTCCGCTTACACAGGAAAAGAGAGAAAACAAAATTAAAAAATAAAACAAAACAAAAACAACCCTGCTTTCTGGAAAAGCAAATGGTTGTGAATCGAAAGGTGTCTTGATCCTAGAGTCAATAAACTCTAGTGCGTGAGAGAGCCAGCTCTGGAGCGAGGTTGACAGATATTAAATTGTGGCTCTGCCACTTTGATGTCTATGTGACCTTGAGCAAGTTACCTAGCCATTCCGTGTGTGTATTCCCTCACTTACAAAATGAGGAGAGTAATAGTAGCTTCCTTGCCAAAGAGTTTCATTAATTGAGCTAATTCATGGGAAATGCTTAGAACAATAGTTTGTATATTGAAATCACTCAATGAAAGTCATTTATTATAATTGTAAGAAGGATTACCTATTCATCATTCTTTCTATAATAATTCTTTAATTAAACTTTGGATTAATCTTTGTACAGACATTTGTTTGGTTTGGCTGTTGTTGTTGTTTTCAACCTGATGATGATGTTTTCTAAGTATTCTCTTCAATACATAGATTATGCGACCTGAACATCAATAAAAGCAATATTTTTACTTTTACTATTTTACTATTTTATCATTAATTTTTCTTTTACTTTTAAAAAATGGTACGATTTTGAAGCAATAATTCTCTAATTCTGTCAAATATTTCCTACCAGTGATTTGAAGTAATAGCAAAGGCTAACACAGTTTATTATTTTTATTATTTTTATTT